>NC_090732.1:99642390-99644890 GCF_036898095.1 Palaemon carinicauda | reverse complement strand
CAGAAGAGAATGAAATTAAAAGAAGGTAGGAAACTTATTTTGAAGGACTATTGAATGAGGAGAACCCAAGAACAGTATTTGAAGATGGACTCCCAAACAAGGCAGTTAACATGGGAGTGACTAGAAGACAAGTAGAACAAGCAGTCAAGAAGATGAAAAATAGTAAAGCTGCAGGACCGGATAATATACCAGTAGGGGTATGGAAGAGTCTTGGAGTGGAAGGCATAGATATCATGTGGGACCTAATGCCAAAAATCCTCAATCAGGAAAAGATACCAGAGGAATGAAGAAGAAGCCTAATCACCCCCATCTATAAGGGGAAGGGAGATATCCAGGAATGTGGCAACTACAGAGGCATAAAGTTGATAAGCCATACTATGAAGATATAGGAGAAGATCATCGAGAAGAGACTCAGAGATGAAACAACAATTGGTGGGGAACAATTTGGATTTATGCCTGGAAGAGGGACTGTAGATGCAATATTGGATTTGAGGCAGATGATAGAAAAACATCGGGAGAAACAGAAAGGATTACATATGGTCTTTATTGACATGGAGAAGGCATACAATCGAGTACCACGTCGGGAACTGTGGAGATGTATGAGAGAAAAAGAAGTCCCTGAGAAATACGTAAGAATCACCCAAGATATGTATGAGAGGGCAGAAGCAAATGTTAAGAGCAGAATAGGCCAAACAGAAAGTTTCCCAGTAAATGTGGGACTACATCAGGGGTCTGCATTGAGCCCCTACCTGTTTGATCTGGTCATGGATGTAGTAACACAAGGTATTAGAGATCAGTCTCCCGGGTGTATGCTTTTTGCTGATGATGTTATACTATGTAGCACTAGGTGAGAGGTAGTAGAAGAGAAACTGGAGGAGTGGAGAAGAGAAATGGAAAATAGAGGATTGAAGATCAGCAGGCAGAAGACAGATTATTTGAGATTGAAAAATGGGGAGAATGGGGAAGTTAGTTACAAGAAGAGAGATTGAAAAGGGTTGAAAATTTCAAGTATTTAGGATCAACAGTTACAGAGGATGGTGATCTGGGGGCAGAAATAAACCACAGAATACAAACATAATAGAAGAATTGGAGAAAAGTGTGTGGAGTACCATGCGACAGGAAAATAGGGGTTAAGTTGAAAGGTAAAGTACACAGGACAGTTGTGAGACCGGCAATGATGTGTGGAGCGGAGACGTGGGCAATAAAGAAGACAGAAGAGAAGAAGCTGGATGTGGCAGAGATGAGAATGTTGAGATGGATGTGTGGGGTGACAAGGAGAGATAAGATACGGAATGAGGTAATTAGGAGTACCACAGGAGTTAGAGAACTATCAGATAAGATCCAAGAAAGTAGACTGAGGTAGTATGATCATATGAGAAGAGATGAACAGTATATTGAGAGGAGAGTGATGGAAATGGAGGTACATTGAATGAGAAGGAGAGGGAGACCAAAGCGAAGGTGGATGGACTGTATCAAGGATGACCTTTGATCAAAGGGATTAACCGGTGATGAAGTGTGGGACAGAGGTAGATGGAGAACGCTGGCCAGAAACATCGACCCCACATAAAAGTGGGAAAAGATGCAGATAAAGAAGAAAAACAGTGTATGCTTAGACAATGGATAAGGTGTGTGGATTAAGTATTTGACGAAATTGTTGTTTTTAGTTTTAAAGCTAATAGTAATAGCTGTATTTGGCATATATGGATGTAAAGTTTACAAAGGAAATTATTAAATGTAAATACTTTAGGAGTTGATTATTAATATTGACTGAATGAGATATATAGGTAAGAACAATTATTCCCTACGTCAGAAGGTTATATTTTGATAGGCGTGTATTTATTTATGTTTTTCTTTATTCATGATTCGTATAACTTGAAAACCATTTGACCGAACCTAATGAAATTTGGTGGGATGATTGAATTTTGGTAGTGATTGGATCAAGGTCAAGGAAGGAAAAGGACTAAAATGTCTTTTTGCTCCACTTTGGTCAATTTTTATCTGATTTGCATGAAAGTAGTGCCAATTTGTGGATAATTCAATTGCGCATCATGTGATTTGGGTATGATTGAGTCACAGGTCAAGGTTAAAAAAGTCTTATTGGGTCAACGTCAAGGTCATGAAACGTTCAAAAACTTCCCTTTTTTTGGCTATTTTGGTCAATTTGTATCCTATTTGCTTGAAACTAGTGCCAAAATGTGCATAATTAATTTGTTTATCTTGTGATATACAACGAGATTAAGGTCAAGGTCACGAAAAGGTCATAAACATCCTTTTGCTATAAAAGAGTCGAATCTCATGAAATTTGGTGGGATGGTTGGCCATGATCCAATGACAATTTGATAAGAATTTGGGAGCGATGGGGTCAAAGGTCAAGGTAAATTTTTTACTTAATTTGTGTGAGTGGCCGTTCTAGTTAGGATGTATGATGGAAATGTTTTTTTAGATATATCCAAGGGAAAGTGGCTGGTTTGGTGAAAAATAGATCTAAGAAAAGGATGCA
>NC_090732.1:99562390-99637390 GCF_036898095.1 Palaemon carinicauda | reverse complement strand
ATATATATATATATATATATATATATATATATATATATATATATGCGTGTGTGTGTGTGTATATATGTGTGTGTGTGTGTGTGTGTGTGTGGGCCCGTGTGTATGTATACATGTATATATATATATATATATATATATATATATATATATATATATATATATATATATATATATATATGTATATATATATATATATATATATATATATATATATATATATATATATATATATATATATATACACACACACGCATATATATATATATATATATATATATATATATATATATATATATATATATATATATACATATATATATTGTGTGTGTGTGTGCGGTCTTGGGCATAAACGTTTTTTCAGGCCATATGCTAACTTACTTATGGCATCAGTCATTTTAAAACAACAATTTTCTTGTTTTCGGTATCTTTTCTTGTCTTATCTTCCTCTTTTCTTGGGAGTGAGTCTAGAACGAAGTGAAAAGAAATTTTCTTGTTTGTTTGTATATATGCACGATCAGTTTACAGATCCTAAGGATTATTTAATTTGGAGGCTGTAGACTGAGGATGCGGGACTGTGTTTTGTTTGGATTCTTCGGGTTGTTTACTTCTTCCCAGTTGATAAATCCTCAATGTACACATGATCCTATTCGTCCCTGTTTGGGTTATTGTCGATTCTTTGAAATTGAGTCATACTGCAATTCGTCAATTCATCCTATCCTTGTCTTCTTATAGCGTACGTAAACATTGAGATAACCAATTATCTGATTAAGTATTATAGAAGTCATGCAATGATCATTTTACGCTCTGACGGGTGGTTTTTTTTTTTCATTTATTTATTTATTTATTTATTTTTTCTTTCTGAGGGGGGGCCAACGTATCTCTATGGCTACATTACATCGAATCCTTTTTAGATTGTGTGAAAAAGGTACCAATGGGAAGGTGAATAGCAGATTGATTACGCTTTTCTATCGTTTTATTTCAATTTTATTTTTTTTTTTCCATCAAATTTTGGAATAGTTAGCTATCCCTAAAAGAATTTATTGGACATCTATTTTCTTTTATATTATTTGAAATTTGGAGATGTTTTGGACGTTTATAGCTTATTCTTTTATATTTATGTTGGAAAGTATGGGTGTATTATAATTAGTGAATCAGTCTTATGAAAATCCAGGATATTTTTCCTGACTTTGATTCTGGTGTTTAAGGTATCAACATTTTTCCATGGCTAACCCTGCTTATATTCTTGTTCTATCAATTAAGGAAATGAGGCAAAAACATGGCATAGTGTTTTATTTGATTTTATTGTTTTATTTTATCAAACCCGTTTTCTATGCACTCAAGGTAACTTATTCTTTGTGTCCTTAGATACTCAGAGAATATTTTGTTACCCTAGAAAACAGCAAATATTTTTACTATTTTGTTTATCGTAGTCAATATAATAAACAAATTTCTTATCTCGTTATTCTTAAAAAAAAATGAGGGAGCGGGAGAGAGGGGAGAAATATTGAATATATATTTAAAGTACACAAGAAAACTAATACCTTAGTTCAAACTTTATTAAAACGAATAAAAAAAAACACGCCTATTGTAATGTTCTTTGATGTCCACCCTGAGAGATATGAAGGGAAGAGATTCAAAGGTTCCTGCCAAATGCATATTTGAGGGAAAACAAAAGGGAAACCAAGTGATGCACGTAAAGAATGAAGTGCTGCCAACTTCCTATTCCGCCATCTCTTGCTAACTTCCTCTCTTTTCTTCTTCCCCTTCCAGCCTCATCCGACGTTATCTTGCCGTCTCACTAAGCATTCCAGTTGTTTGGTCTCTCTTTCTACTGCTCTCCCTTTTTGTCTCCTTTTCCTTATAAAAAGTGTTCTTTATTCGCTTTTTTATTCCCCTCTTCTGATGATATTGGTGAAAAATTGTGGCATATGGCGTAAGGCTTTGTAATAACTTTTAATTGCCTGTCCGCAAAGATGTTTTGCCATCTTGAACAAGAGAGGGAAATTGTTGTCCAGTGAGGTTTCATTGATTTTAGTCATCAGTTTCTTTTTATTTCCCCCAAATTCTTAATGATGATAAATAATGTGATAGTTTTTTGCAATTAGAATCTTAACTTGGGATATGTAGTGAAATTAAGGAGAATAAAGTGGTTTTTGTGGGATGTGAATTTTTTTTTTTTTATCATATAAAGCGATCCTAAATTGAAATTGTTCCTAATTACTTTACATATATGTCGATCTTTAGTATTTTTCAGCATGATCTTGGAAATTTAATTTCTGTAACAAAAATTCAGGAAAAGCTAATAAACGTTTTTTATATAAAGCTCTAAAATACTTTCCAATATGAATAATTTTCCTTATGAAATATATATATATATATATATATATATATATATATATATATATATATATATATATATATATATATATATATATATATATATATATATATATATATATATATATATATATATATATATATATATATATATATATATATATATATATGTTTTAATATCCTGTATATCTTGCAAGACATGTTAGGGTAAGTAGTTACGTGTATTCTAAACAGATGCATTTTTCGTTGCTTAGGAATTTGCTACATCAATTTTTTTTTAGTAGTGTACAGTACAATTGGTTTTGAGAAATGGTCTTCTCTTATTTAGAAAACTGTTTTAATTTTATCTAGAGAATTCAATAATTTGAAGTTCAGTTTCTGTTAGAGAGAGAGAGAGAGAGAGAGAGAGAGAGAGAGAGAGAGAGAGAGAGAGAGAGAGAGAGAGAGAGAGAGAGAGAGAGAGAGAGAAAATTGGATTATTCCTGTTGCTAAGTAATTGTGCTGTCTGTTAGTTGGAATTGGGAGTGCCTCGTGAAAGTAATCTTCCACCCCTTGGCCGATACTTTAATCGGTATTACTTAGTGTTTTAATTGCTGTGAAATAAATATAGGATTGGGTTATACCATGTAATATCATATATTAAGTCGTGGATTGAAACATGTTACGAGATCATCTTTAAAGTTCAGCATTAGAGTATACCACATAATGATATGTTCTATCTGTACTCTAGTTAGCAGTCTCTTCATTCTGTATTGGCGAGGAATAAATGATGCAGATAATATATCACTTCTGTAATTTTTACTACATTAACTTGAAAACTAACTAAGTTCTGTACGAAAGATTATGTAGAATTTTATGCAAAATAATCTTATAGTTAATGAAGTGAACAGCTGTACCCAAATGAATCTGAAGAAATCTGGCTTCAATTGCTACCTTTCAAAAACAGTCTTGACAGTAAATGATTATCGATGGACTTGTAGCTCCACATTTTGGAATTTCCGACAGTATTGGAAATATATATATCATAGGCTATACAATCAATACTTATACAACCGTTTTAAACAAGGATTCGATTGTATGTTTCTCGTGTACATGTTTTTTATTATACAATTTTAAGGCAACATTTGTGAAGCGTATAAAAAATATAATATTTTTTTTTCTTCGCTAAGTATTTTAAACTTGTAATATGTGTCTTAGTTTTATGACTGTTTTGTCTGTAAAGTTTTCCATTGTTGAAATGCTTTATAGGTTCTTTATCATTTATTTTGTTCTTTGTATTTTTCTTGCTTTCTCTAGTCGATCACCATACGTTACACTTTTTATAAGTATCGTAAAAAACGTTTTAAAGTTTTTCTGACTTGATTCAGTGTGAAACATTTTACCGTTGGTATTTATAGGATCTGTTTCCTGTAGATTGTATTTTTCCTCAAAGTTTTGATTATTCAAATTTATTCTTTATAAAACTATTCGCATGATAAGGAAGTTTTATTCATATCTTTCTTTATGTAGTTGCGTTCTTTAAAAAAATATTCTGTTATCTTTTTAGTCAACAATTCCCCGTCATAGAATTTCCGTCTCATTATTAATCTTCCCGAACTTTCCCTAAAGTCGTACTTTTCATTAATCTCTCTTCCATCACTCCATTCATTTCCTCTCAAATTAACTACTTCCATTATCTTAGCCATTTCTTCCTTTGTCGTCATTCTCTCGTTTGAAGATATATTTATATTGCTTCTCTCGTCACTAATTTTTAATTTTTTTTTTCGGTATTGTTTTTTAGTATCAACCCTCATTTCGCCATTGCCACAATTGCATAATTTGCTTCCTCGCAATTCCCTTTCCGTCATTTCTATTTTTCATTTCTTTCTTCAGTTTTTTAACTTGGTCTTTTAATTATTCACCTATTTATGTAATGAGCATTTTGTCTAATGAACGTCTCGTTTCCTTCAATTATACAATTGTGTGTTTGAAAAATGATCTATACCTTATTACTTTACTATTGACACTGATTTATAACTCTTCATTTTATCTTACACCTTTTCTCCATTGATTTCATCTTATCCTCTGATCTTTGCATTTAGGTTTTTTAGGTTTAATGCCAAATGTTTATTCTGGTAGTGTTTCTTATTGATATAATTGTTTCGATGGAAATTGTTTTACTTCCTAAAGGAGAATGGGGTTCAACCTTATTGCAGTACTAAATTCATTTATAAAAGGTTGTATCTTGTTTCCTTTATACTTGTATCAAGCTTTATGGCAAGGAATCTGCTGTATGAGATACAGTAACAACTCATTAGGGCTTGAAAATCTTGCTATTTGTTTCAAGAAATAAAATGCTTAAAGGATAAAATTAACATTTCCCTCAGGTAGCCAACAAAACAGGTATAAGGTTAGCTATTAAAGTTTAGATATCTTCGGATAATGGAAAAGTTGGGTTTATATATATATATATATATTATATATATATATATATATATATATATATATATATATATATATATATATTTGTATATATATGTGTGTGTGTATGTGTGTGCGTGAGAGAGAGAGAGAGAGAGAGAGAGAGAGAGAGAGAGAGAGAGAGAGAGAGAGAGAGAGAGAGAGAGAGAGAGAGAGAGAGAGAGAGAGATTAACATTTCATCACAATGTCATTTCGGTCTGTAGTAAATTTTATGAATATTTTTTTTCTTTATCCCTTAACCAGTTATTACCTTTTTCCGTATTTAAAATGCATAACGTATTTTAGGAATGTCCGTATGTATAATGTAATAAGATTTTCTTCCTGAAGGCATGCCCCTACAGTATATAATTTTCTTTAGTCAGTAACGTTTACAGATCTAATATAAAAGAATTCAATTGTTGTGGTTTTCTGTCGTGTATGCGTATGTTAGTTCATTTTATTTTCGAGAGAGAGAGAGAGAGAGAGAGAGAGAGAGAGAGAGAGAGAGAGAGAGAGAGAGAGAGAGAGAGAGAGAGAGAGAGAGAGAGTTTCAAATATATAATTTTTGAGAGTCCAACAATGTATCTAAATCATTTTTAACTGCGTTTCGAATCTTTTTTAATTTCGTTAAATATAACTACAGTAATACTATACATCAAGTGTTTTTCACAAATTGTAACTCATGGTATTTAGGCTACTCCGTTGTTCTTTCGATTCGTTTTTTTAAGTTTTTTAGAACTAAGTTTTATTTCCGTTTTTCACTTCGAAAGTATTTGGTTAATTTTCAAAGGAACTAAAAATTCCAGCATCTCTTCGTGGTCCTTTTAAAAGCCGTCCGATTTACATTGTATTCTCGGTTTAGTGATAAAATGTACCTTCTTAAGTAAATGTTTTCTAAGAAAAATGGATTATTATTATTGTTTTCATTATTCTTAATAATTATTGAAGGTTTTTATAAAGAACAGGAAACTGGGTATTGCAACTTTAATAATCCCAATGCTTAATTAAGAATGAATCCTATATGCTGAAATTATCTCTTGCTCTGTTTGTTTCATACACCTACAAAGACACACACATATGTTCATGACATCCCAACATTGTTATAGGTAAATTAAATCAGTATTAAGACCTTTTTCAGTCAGTGTATGTATTCGTTTAAAACCTGAGATTGCAGGAAACTGTGCCATTTCTTTGGGGGTATTTTGGGCTTCTTTCCGAAGCCAAATTCCGTGCAAAAGAATTTTACTTTTTTACCAGGTTTTTTCTCACCCATTCAGGAATTCTCAGGAGGCAGACATGGGAGTGATTCCCTTTCGTTTATTTTCAGAGGTTCCCGGTCCCTGTTTCCCGCTTTCTAATTCCTGACCTTTCCTTTTAAACTCTCACAAAGTCTGATAATTCTTCTAAACTCTCTCTCTCTCTCTCTCTCTCTCTCTCTCTCTCTCTCTCTCTCTCTCTCTCTCTCTCTCTCTCTCTCTCCAGTATAAACCAAACGACACGCAGACGCAATTAAACCCGAACATGGTGCCATTTCCATGTATCGTCCCATTCATCCTCAACACTCAAATCCCTCCTGCCTCCATGAATGTATCTGACATTCCCTTTTAACCTTCACATTGATATGAATAAATGAAAAATGTTCGATCAAGCCATAATATTTTAGTTGTTGAATATTTCTTCAATATTCTTATTGCACCACAAGTAATTTTCTGAAGGATATGTGAAGTACAGTATCAGTTTAGTTGTTTGTCAATTATATAAAAAAAGTGTCTTCTATGACATAAAGGTTATGCAGATTCTTTTTATGAAAATATTTCCATATTTTCAGTTTTGCAGCCTAGTTTTGATTGCATAATTTTGGGCGTTCATTTATTAAATATTCATGAATATCTAAAATCTTTCCTTTTGACGCTTGCTTGTGTTGATTGATACACAGATTCATTGCTGGAACTGAGGCACCGGAATATCCGAGGATATAAATTTTAAGTTTTAAAGGTCACTCATGAATGGCAGACATGGGGACAGTGACAATGTTCTAGTTAACATGACAATGCCCTAGAGACTGATCATATATACATATGATCAATGCCCAAGCCCCCTGTCCACCCAAGCTAGGACCAGGAAGGGCCAGGCAATGGCTGCTAATGACTCAACAGTTAGACCTATAGGCTCCCCAAACCCGGTCATCTTTAGTCTACAAGGATGGTAAGGTTGCAGACACTACAAGAAACTGTCGAGCTGCAGCGGGAACCCCAGCCCGATAGATCACTAGGCAAGAATGTTTCAAATAGGCCACCACAGCCGTAATTGATTGTCAAGCAATTTTCAAAAAAGTAAAAGACAACCATAATTGACTGTCAAGCAATTTAGAAAAAACAAAACCTTTTTATAGATTAATTGATAATGATACATGTTAAATTATTGAAGAAAATGCATGAATTACATTGCAAAAACTGAAAAATATCGAATTTGAAAAATGATATCCTTAAGGCCATTTATTTACCTGATAGAGCTTATAAAAATCTTGGGTATAAGGTTTTAACCTGATATTCTGAGCCCCGATTAATTGAGTTTATTCACATACGAGTACTTTTAAGTGAATGACAAGGAACAAGAGTTCATGGTGAGCCGAAACATGTTATCGTATATGGGGTTTTATGTGGTTGTGGTCTAGGGCAATTCTTATTTTCCTGGAACCTTAACGTCTGTTTATATACTTTATATATATATATATATATATATATATATATATATATATATATATATATATATATATATATATATATATATATATATATATATATATATTTATATATACTCGTATAATGTGTATATATATATATATATATATATTTATATATACTCGTATAATGTATATATATATATATATATATATATATATATATATATATATATATATATATATATATATATATATATAATGTATATATATATATATATATATATATATATATATATATACACACACACACACACACCATCGTCATTATCATCACCTCCTCCTGCGCCTATTAACGCAAAGGGCCTGGCCTCGATTAGATTTCGGCAGTCGTCTCTATCTTGAGCTTTCAATTCAATATTTCTCCATTCATCATCTCCTACTTTGCGCTTCATAGTCCTCAGCCATGTAGGCCTGGGTCTTCCAACTCTTTTAGTGCCTTGTGTAGCCAAGCAGAACGTTTGGTGAACTAATTTCTCTTGGGGAGTGCGAAGAGCATGCCTAAACCACCTTCATCTATCCCTCATCATGATCTCATCCACATATGGCACTCGAGTAATCTCTTTTAGTTTCATTTCTAATCCTGTCCTGCCATTTAACTATCAATATCTTTCTGAGAGCCCTGTTCTCAAATATAATAAATCTATTGGAGATTGTTCCATTGTCATACCATGACTCATGTCCATAGAGTAACACCGATCTTACTAAACTGATATACTGTATAGTGTGATCTTTAAATGCAATTTCAGGCGATTTGATTTGCAAATTTTACTTGACCCAGCCATTGATTTGCTTTTTTAAATCTTTCACTAAACTCTAATTCTAAAGACCCTCTATTGGGGATCATAGTTCCTAAATATTAAATGATTCTAGCTCATTAATCTTTTCTCCTTCAAATGATATTTCATCTTCGATTGCATACTCCGTTCTCATCAACTTTGTCTCTTTTCTATTTATCTTCAGCCCAACCTCGTGTGATATTTCATGTATTATGGTAAGCAAGCATTGCAAGTCCTGTGGTGTTCTGCTAACAAGAACACATCATCACCATACTCTAGGTCTGTTAAATTCCTATCACCAATTCAGTCCAATCCTTCTCCACCATCTCCGAATGTTGTATGCATTACAAAATCCACGAGGGAGACAAACTACTTAGGTGACAACACATTCCCTTGGAGTACACCGCTGTTCACTGCAAATTCATTTGATAAGACTCCATTATCCTTAACTTTGCACTTGGTATGTCATGAACAGAGTTAATCAAATTTATATATTTAAGAGGCATTCCATAAAAATGCAGGACTCTCCATAAAATTGGCCAATGGACACTATCAAAGGCTTTTTCATAGTCCAGAAATGACATCAAAAGAGGATTTCTATATTCTACACATTGCTGGACATGTCTCAAAATGAAAATTTGGTCATTGCAACTTCTACCTTTTCTAAATCCTCCTTATTCATCTCTCAGCTTTTCATCAGTCTTTCTCTCCCGTCTCTTTAGAATAAGCATACTATATATTTTCATAACAACTGACGTAAGTGTTATGCCTCTGTAATTATTGCAGTCAGTCAGGTCTTTTTATTTTGCTATTTCCACTAACACGCTTAACTCCCGTTCATCAGGATTTGCCTCTTCATGCCACATTCTACAAAATAATCTTGTATAGTAGTCTGAGAGTCACTTCATTATCGGCCGGTATCATCTTGGCAGCTATTCCATCGTATCCAGGGGCTTTTCATCTCTTTAGTTTTTTGAGGATAGCTTCGACTTCAAACACACTTAATTCATTCATGGCCACATCAAGGTCTTCTTCAGCTTCAGGTATATCAATCAAATTATTCCCTTCATATCTCTTATTCATAACCTCACTAAAGTGTTCCAGCCAACGTTTTCTGTCTTCATCTTCTTTTGCTATAACAGAGCCATCTCTCTTTTTGATGGGTATATGCTTCTTCTTTGCCCCAGTTGAGATTTCTTTAATAATTCTATGAGCAATTCTTACACCATAGCCACTTCCTGAATTCGTAACTTTGTCAGCCTCATTTGCTTTGCTGTCTAAATATTTTCATTCCTGGCTTTTCTTTTGACTTCATTGCCAATAATGGAAACTTATCATGCTCTACCTTGTGATTTTCATTACTTCCTCGAAAACTTTCAACAATAAATTGCTGCCTTTGTCTCCTTTTTGTAGTATCCCAAGTATCATACGATATCCATGGCTTTCGCCTTGTAACTGCGTGTCCCAAGACTTCACTACCAACTCACTGATATATGTTCTTAATATCACACCATTCTTCCCTAATTGTCTGTTTTTCGTCTCTTAAAGTTTCTAAGACTGTCAATCGATTCCTTCATTCAATTACTAAGGTTTCTCTGTGCTCTTCTTCTAAAATTTTAATTGTATCAAACCTAGGTATGCTATCCATCTTTCTGTTGGGTGCTTTCAGTTTTAATTTCAGTGTGGCAATGAGGAGCTGGTGGCGCACCTTAATAGATTCTTACATTTCTCAGAGTCCTCCTTCTCTTTATTAATATTAATGTGATCTATCTGATTTTTGTAAATGCCACATGGTGAAGTCCTTGTGCATGTTCCTGTGTTGAAAAAGATTACCTCGAATGACAAGATTGTTTGTTGAACAGATACTTTTGATATGTGCTCCATTTTCATTTGCAACTTTGCCAAGACCCTCGACACCCATCAGATTCTCTATCCCTTGATATATATATATATATATATATATATATATATATATATATATATATATATATATATATATATATGTATGTATGTATATATATCTATATATATATGTGTGTATATATATATGAATATATATATATATATATATATATATATATATATATATATATATATATATATATATGTGTGTGTGTGTGTGTGTGTGCGTGTGTGTGTTAATGCTTATATTCCTTTAACATTACTCAACTGCTGTTTGTGTATTCATATTTGTATTTCCTTTCGTTTTGTTTGTTTGTGTGTAAATGACTTCTAAAATCTTCCATACTGTACATCTCTAATTTTCTTTTCTTTTGTTTTCTCCTTCGTGTGGAAGATTTGCTATGCAAGAACGTGTTTTGCAAGTTTTCAGAATTGTGATACCCAAAGGGATGTTATAAAGATTTACATTGTATGTTGGGCTTCAAGAGCTTTGGCACTATTTTTGCAATGGCTTCCTCAACTATAGCTCTTGAGGACCAATTTCTAATCGGCGTCTGTAACAGTGATGTTAAAGTATATAAGTATTTTTACGATTTTAGTAACCATACGTTTTGTGAGCTATTGAAAGATGATATTTGGTGCTTAAGAAACCGATGTTACCAACTGGAAACGTATGAAAAATTTATACAAAGGCAAACCGTAAGATTAAAGATGGTAAAGGTCAGTAAGTGATCCAATGATCTATAAAAAAAGAGATGAATATGTTTAAATAAATCTACAAAATACTATAATATCATAAGATATTTAGTTCAGCATCTAGAACTCGAAAATGAATTAAGGAATCTGTTAGATATTAAATGGTTTCAAAGATTTTACTCAAATGTTCGGGCAAAAAATGTTTAGAGAAAAATTACTAGAACATTATGTTAATGCTTATAATAGTCTGACGTTTTGGGGGAAAAGTATAGCGCAGGTTCTGTAGATTTTCTCCATTTCCAATACAATAAAACATGAAAATGCAAAACGGTTGGTAAACATACAACCGAAAATAAACCTTTTTGAAGGTTGCATTCCCCTATGCAATCTAAATACAAATAGATGTAACGAAATGATTTTATTTTGTTAGTTATTAGTCTCTCTCTATCTCTCTCTCTCTCTCTCTCTCTCTCTCTCTCTCTCTCTCTCTCGTTAAATTGCCCATGCGACTGAAAAGGCCCCAAGGGAGAAGAACCATTTGCAATAATTGAACAATACCATAAAAAAGACGATCAAATGACAAAGTTCGCCAGATACTGCAACTATAGAATTGAAATATTGTATTCTCTACATTTGACATTTTTAGAGAATTCTCCTTTATTCCCCTTGAATGAAGTACCATTTGGAAGTGCTGTGGCCTAGATCACTCTTATTAGGTCATTGGTTTTCTCTCCCTCTTGTTTGTTTGTGTTCCATCGATTGCTTGTATGTTTGTTTGTTATTAATGTAGATAGACAGGTAATAATTGAATTTTGTAGATAAGCAAGAAAATATTTCCGACTTATTAGAATAACAGATTTTCTTGGAGGAGGGAGAGGTGCTGCTAAAGATCCAGAATAGTTTGTTTGGTCTTTGGGTATTTCAACTAGCTGAATTAAACTTCAAGTCAAGCATCAATACATTTGCAATACTTAAATAAAGTACAGAAAAATATTCATTGGTGGTCTGGTATTGATGTAATTATGCTTCCTTTTTTATATTAAAGGCCAATTGTTTCCTTTTAGAGGGTTACTATTTTTTACCATCCAAACGCGAAACACAAAATTTTATTTATGATCACATTTTCGATCTCTTAGCATTGACTATATTGGCTATGATATACTTTATGACAGTTGGTGCTGATGAAACAAAGTAAAATTCTGGTGACGGCAATTTAGACACAATGGAAATTACCATTGTATTTTGAGTATGATATATATATATATATATATATATATATATATATATATATATATATATATATAGGTATATATATATATATATAGGTATATATATATGTATATATATATATATATATATATATATATATATATATATATATATATATATATATATATATATATATCTTACGAAGCTGGTCTAACATAAGAGTAGATTATTTTATTCATGTATTTCATTTGTGTATTTAAGAGATGTATAGCCAGCTCGTAAGGAGAGTTCCAATCATGTAGGATTAAGTAAATGTATGTAAATTACATAAGACTTTCGTCATTCATTTAGTTATATTTTCATATAGTTTCGTATGTGAAAATTTACGTCATTTTAAATAATTAAATTTTCATTTCATGTAGTTATATTATGAAGTCTTATGTAACCTTGTTAAAAGGTATGCTATTATACAAACATGCTAAGGATTACATCATGTTTCCCTGTGGTTGGAAGTTGCATGAAGGTTTTAGACTGGAACTTACTCTTTTTTTAAATGTTATGAAAGGAGGTGGGTGGAGTTAGCTCAGTGGGTTGCCTCATCAGGCGACGATAGAACCATACTTCAAACTGCCAAGTTGGCAACCTGACGTCCTAAGAGGCCGTCTGGACCATGCCCCCACGCTATAAGAATGATGAGCTTGAAGATTCCAGAATGAATTAGGATGATGTATAAAGGCCAAGCAATGCATAGGAACATAGGAACGGGAGATCCAGCCTGACCTTCCAAAAGAGCCAACGTCCGACAGTGCTCTCTCCAGCATCTATCCAGCCACTACTTATTTCCTCTCCAACATGCATAGTGGTTCCTCTCAAACGTACATAGTGTTTTCTTTCAAATGTGTATTATATTATGTAATATAAAGCAGGTGAGTTTGGGAGCTCTGGAAGTTATGTAATTTGCTAGTCGTAATATATATTTTTTGATGCCCATAGCCGGGGTTGAGTGAGTCTGTTTTAAATATTGGTGATAACAGGGCCATGTTTTGGTTAAATTGCTAGTCGTAATATATATTTCTTGATGCCCATAGCCGGGATTGAGTGAGTCTGTTTTAAATATTGGTGATAACAGGGCCGTGTTTTGGTTAAAGGTTTGATCAGTTTAGTGTTGATAGGATTCTGTGTATTGTTAGGATATATTTTATAGAGAGATACAGTTTTTTGTAAAGTACAAGATGGCTCGATTAGATGTACAGGAGTTTTTAGAAAACCCGATTGTTAACGAATTGTTGGAAGCTAATGTAACTAAAGCTCAGTGGCTCAGTATTTAATTGGCATGTGGTGGCCATGCAGCTAGTGGAATGATTAAAGTCTCAATCAAGTGTCTAGCCTTAGAAGCTTTGATAAACTCATTTTGGTTGCCAGAGGATATCGCAGCAGCTTGTGACCTTTTGGAGAAGGAGGAAGCAGAATTCGTAGAGAAGCAAGTATCAGATGACCCACAAACAGCAGGCATGAAAGCATAAATTAATATAGAGGCTGAGATTAGACAAATTGCAGCAGAAGAGAATTTGAATAAGTTTGATGATGGCAGAATGGGAAGAAAGAGAGAAGATACAAGAGAAATTGCAAGACATGTAAAGGAAAGGGAAGAAGGAGAGAGAATAGGCAAGATGTGCAAGGGAAATGGAAGAAAGGGAGAGAGAAGAGGCAAGAGAAATTGCAAGACAAGCAAGGGAAATGGAAGAAAGAGAGAGAGAAGAAGCACGAGAACTTGCAAGACATCAAGGAATTGGAACTGTTCAATGCTCATGAAAGGTTGTCATCAAGTCAGACAGGTGTGACCCCTGTGGTGAAAGCACAGAGGTTATTCCCGAAATTCACGGTAGAAGCTCCCGACGAGTTCTTCGGTTGTTTTGAAATGGACCACGACCTTTTACGGCCCACTACTCCTCAAAGCAGAGCACCTCTTTGCTGGCTGACGTTATCACTTCGTTAATAAGGCGCAGCTGAAGTCAAATGAGTAATCAGTACTTTGAATACCCAGCAGGCAAACTTCCTAATACATGTTATCATAATACATGATAATATCTCCTTGATGATTTAAGAAATTGCAGCATTTCTTACAACCAAGTACATATAAAAAAAAATATTACAAGACCAATCGAAACCTGTAGAGGAACCTCATCATACATACATTACTTGAACATTATAACTTATATACAATGCTAATAACATATATGAGATTAATACTTTCCAAACCTGTAAAACATGACCCAATCTGTAAAAATTACACTATTCCACAATTTTCAAAAGAAATCAAATCTTTACAACGTACTCAAGCAGTCTGGACCAACATTTTCTTTACCAGGAATATTATGTATGGTATCTTCAAACTGTTGTAAATACATGGCCCAGCGCATTAGTCTTCTGTTAATGTGACCAGCGGAGTTCAAATACTTCAAAGGTTGGTGTTCTGATTCTATCACAAATGCCTTCCTGTATAGATACTGGTAAAACTTCTTTACAGACCACACCACTGCGAGGCATTCCTTCTCGATTACTGCGGGATTCTGCTCTTCACCTTTGAGTTTTATGCTAGCATATTGCACTGGCCAATATGCATCTACCTGCAACACAAAATCCTTGGTTAGATCAGGCAACCTAACTATTGGATATGTACTTAAAAGGTTCTTTAACTTGTCAAAAGATTCTTGGTGACAGGCTCTAGTTTACTACATTGGGTTGAGATTTCTTTACAAGATCCTTTAGAGGTGCAGCAATAGTATCGTAATCAGGGATATAATGGCGATAGTATCCAGTGAAACCAAGAAAAGACTTTACTTTCCTTTTTGTTTTTGGTGCCTCCACATTTAATATCTTACTTTGTCTTAAGCTGTCTGAGCTATACCATTACCGATCTTACTGCCGAAATACGCAACTGAAAAGTAACCAATTTCGTTTTTGGAAAGCTTAGCTGTGAGTGATGCCTTTTTTAAAAAATCTACATTTTTCACACTATTGAATAATTTCCTCATCATATGGTGAAAAGTAGCACCAGCATTTACCAAACCAAATGGCATAGTTATAAACTGTAGGAGTCCCTATTAGTTTGAAAAGCAATTTTTTTTTCTGTTTTTCTAAAGGTATTTGCCAATATCCTGTAGAGAGGTCAATTTTAGTAAAGTACCTGCTCTTACTTATGCAAGTCATAATTAAGTTCTGATCTGTCATGGGTTCCGAATCTAATACCGTAAGCTTATTGATCTTCCAAAAATCTAAGCACATCTGATTACTGCCATTTTTTTTCATAACCGCTATCAAAGGTATAGCACATGGAGAATTTGAGCATTCGATAACACCTGATTCGAGCATTCTTTCGATCTCCTTATCCATATCTTGCTGCAGAGCATAAGGTACAGGATAGGGTCTACACCTTATAGGACCCTTACTGGACTGGTTTATCACATGTTCAATCACACCAGTTCTACCTAGTACATAGGTAAACACATTCTTGTATTCTCGTAGTATCCTAGCTACCTCCTCCTTTATATCTTCAGATAATTCCTGATTAATTTTAGTATTAGACACATCTTCACTCTGAATATCACTCGGCACAACTGATACCTCATATTCATCACTATCCTCACTAATCACTGCTACACATGCAAGATTATCACTCTCCTGATCATCTGCGAAAAGTAAAGCATCAGATCTTAAATCCTCACTGCCCTCTGCCTCAACAGACTTACCCTTTAACTTACTTCCTTTGCTTATCCTGTCATAGTATAACTTAAGCATTGTTGATGTGGTATTTGCGCTCAACTCCATTAAAATCAATAATAAAATTATACCTATTGACTTTCTTTACCACCTCAAATGGACCTTGCCACTGCACCAGAAGCTTATTGTTACTTGTGGACAACAGTAACAAGACCTTATCACCTTCATTTATTTCCCTTTTACAAGCATTTTTATCATAGTAATACTGATACTTATCTTTAGCCCTCTCTAAGTCTTATTGAGCCAGCCTACATATATCCTGTAACCTTTCTCTCATGTCAACTACATAGTCATACAAGGTCCTCGTGCTATCCTCAATTGCATTATCTTCATTTTCCCACAGCTCCCTCAATAAACTAAGTGGTCTCCTTACAGTGTGACCATTTAGTAACTCAGATGGAGAGAATTTGGTACTAGACTGCGGAACTTCTCGATATACAAATAATAAAGGATCAATGTACCTAGGTCACATCTTTGGTTGTTCTTTACGCATACGTCTGAGCATTTTCTTTAACACTCCATTAAACTTTTCTGCTAAACTATTACACATAGCATGATATGGGGTAGTAGTAATACTCTTAATAGACAATAAACGATTAAATTCACGCATTACCTCAGAGGTGAACTGTGTTCCCCTGTCAGATAATACCTCCTTTGGAATTCCCACTCGACTGAATACTGACAGCAAAGCCTCAGCCACAGTAACCGAATCTATATTCTTCAAAGCTACTGCCTCAGAGTAACATGTAGCATAGACAAATATGGTGAGAATATATCTTGATCTGTCGCTGGCACGGAGTTCAATTGGACCCACTAAGTCCACAGCAACACGCTGAAGTGGTTCTTGAATCAGGGGCATTCTTCCCAACTTCACCTTTTTAACTCTTCCCATATCAACCGTGCATTGACAAGCATCACACGACCTGCAAAATCTTGTTATCTGCACCGACATACCTGGCCAATAAAAATTACTTTTTATATGTGCTGTGGTTTTCTGTATTCCCAAATGTCCTCTCATTAAAGAATTATGAGCCAATTCTATTACTGCATGACGAAATTTATCAGGAGCAACTAGCTGATCATTAACATTGCCTTCATTTTTGCACTTATTTAAAATACCATTCTTAATAACGAAACAATGAGATTTATTTTCATTCTTCACAAAGACCCTATTTAACTTCGTATGCTCAAAAACCTTTTTTAGCGTCCCATCTTCCGCCTGTAATTTCCCTATTTTCTCTTTCTGAATTAAATTTATAACTTCCTTGACCTTAAGCTTTGATGGTCCCTTTAACTTTTTCTTTTGCATTTCACTCTGCAGTCGAGTGGTAACAGCACTAACCTCCGTACTCAACCAGTCTGTTGAACCATCAGTTGTTCCAATCACTAAATCAGAAATAGGATCAGGCATGCAGACAGCCAAGGTTTCGCCTGTAAAATATGGTAAGACAACATCAACAATAGCCTCAGGATATCTAAAAACTTGGTTTTTAGCCATTTTAAGGTCAACATGCTTACCAGTAAATTTGTGTTTTGGAACTAAAGTCCTTTTAACTAACACTGTGGTACAACCCGGATCACGAAATACATTAACCTCTACTCCTTCCACGGTACCTTTATCCAGCATTATCTTACCCCCATGACCAACAACAGCTGCTTTCTCTATCTCACCCTTACCCGTACCTTTACATTTTGGACCCCCAAACCTTTCGAAACAATCTCTAGCAAGGTGATTACCACGACCACATACATAACAAATTTTGTGGCATAACTTTGCTATCACTAACGAGATCCGTTTGCCATTTACTATCCCCAATCATAACTTTACTCGCAGAGGCACCATGCTTTTCATGACTACCACTTAAACCCTTTTTGCCATAATTTAAATGGGCCTCCATATACATCTTGGCATATTTTACAACTTGATCAAAGTTTTCATTTCATGTTCCTTCAAAATACAACCATATCTCTGTCACAAGCATTTAAAAATTGTTCTATTAAAATTAAATCAAACAAATCATCAAATGTTTCTTCACAATCTGCTAATTCCACCCACCTCTTAAGGTTAATTTTCAATCTATTCCCAAAAGCTTATTATGGCTTAATTCACTAGGGTGAAGTAGACCATTCCCTTTATTAACGAGGATCACATACAAGACAATGGTAAATAGTGCAGAAAGGAAACTATTTTCTTTAAAGAATGTATTTATTACAAAAAAATCTTCAACTTAATAATAATAACAAACTAACACGTAAATACAAATTATTAAACACATAGCATTTTATAACGTAATTAAATTGACAAGGGCAAATTAGTCATTACGTGACTTTTGGTCAACATCTAAAAGAAAACCCACGGAGAGATATAGCACACGTAACAAAAGGTTTTATCACCACCCAAGACGTATTACGGCAAATGCTGTCCACTCCTTGGGGATTCTTTCAGTTTATGCAAGGGCTACCGGACCACGTCCTTTTACGGCCCAACTACTCCTCAAAGCAGAGCACCTCTTTGCTGGCTAACGAGCTCCCTACTGCAGTAGTCAAAATCTCGCCTACGTTATCGCTTCATTAACAAGCCGCAGCGGGAGTCAAATGAGTAACCAGTACTTTGAATACCCAACAGGGAAACTTCCTAATACATGTCATCATAATACATGATAATAAGTCTTTTGGCAAAACGTCTTAATAGGTTTGCTGAAGGTAATCATCTGTTCCCTTGTTTGCAATTTGGTTTTTGTAAAGGCCTTGGAGCATGTGATGCCCTTCTTGCAATCTCCAATGCTATACAGCAATCCCTTGATTGTGGTCAGGAAGTTCATTGGATTTTAGTGCTGCCTTTGACCGTGTTAATCAATGACGCCCTTGTTTTCAAATTCAAACCGTTGGGAGTGGTTGGGTCATTTCTTAGCATCATTACTGAATTTTTAAGTAATAGATCACAAAGAGTTGTTGTTGATGGGCACCATAGTGAGTATAGGAAAGTGATATCTGGTGTTCCTCAGGGTAGTGTTCTTGGCCCATTACTTTTCATATTATATACGCATGACATGTGGTTTGGTCTAGAAAACAAGCTTGTTGCATATGCAGATTATGCTCCTGGAGGCTTCTAGTGTGTCACGAATATTCGGGAGTATTGGTCCTGCGTATATAAAGAACAGGTGACGAGCAGGAGAAGGGAGAGAGATAAAAGAGACCTGACTGAACACTGCTCGTGTTTGGAGATATTCTTCGGCTACACCTTCCTTGACTCTGAATGTTAGTGACTACACATAACGATAAAGTATTATGAAGATGACAAAGATGAATAAAACAACATTCACCATCAAACAGAAGCCCTGATTCTTCGTCTCAACATTTTACATTTGAAACTACTCAACGGCATCTGTACCTCGCTGTATAAAAGTTTGGAAAAAGTCAACTCGACCTACTTCATAAGAGTTATGTATACCATTTAGTTTTGGTGAGCCATGAGTATTCGGTGGATTTTTGTGTAATGCTGTAAATGTTTATTTTAAATCTTAAATATAGTTTATTTTCTGTTTGCTGGCTATTATTTTCATTTTGCTGTTAATGTATTGCTATTGTTTAGGAAACTTTATAAATAGATTTTGCATAATCCACGGCGTGTACAATAGTTGACCGTAACAGAATTGGGGGCCTGACCGTAATCTGAATTGTTATACTATTTGCAATTCAGAGATTATTTGTAAAGTGAACCTTTGCTATTTGTGTGAAATAGCCAGCAAACAAGTCAGAGTATATTGCATCTGAGATTATTGACAAATTTTGTGAGGATCCACAAGTTGAGAAGTTAAGTGAGCTCAAGAAAACAAGCTTAGTGAGTTTGTTCAAACATCTTAAGCGTAATGTTAAAAATTCAATGAAGAAAAAGGATGTCAAACATGTGTTATTTCAACATTTGGTTGAAGATGATGTGTTACCTCAGGATATGAAACATGATAATAATAGTGAATTAGTGATTTTAGGTTCGTCAGCTATAAAACTTGAAAAATTTAAGAATAGATTCTGAGCATGAGAAATTAAAATGAGAAGCAGAGTTGAAACGTGAACAGTTAAAAACAAGCTGAAATAAAGGTTCATGAAATTAATGTTTAAAAACAGCTAGAACTCGAAAAAATTAACTGGCTAATTCTAGTGATGCTGATAAATCCAGGTCAGATATTTCTAGCCAAGATAGAGTTTTGCCTCCTTTTAATGAGAAAGATTTAGATTATTATTTTGTTTGTTTTGAAAGAAAAGCTAAGAAATGTAAGTGGCCAGCAGAAAATAGGGCATATATGTTATCAGGAGATTTTTTGTGGTAAGGCACAAAAAGTTTATGCTTCTATTCCTGAAGATAGAGTAGATCATATGGTTATGAATTCTTGATAAATGCTATTTTACAAGCCTACGAATTAACTTCCAAAACCTATAGGATGAAGTTTAGGAGTTGGACAAAAGATAAACAGACATATGTAGAATTTAGTAGAGAACAATCAGGTTGGTTTGACAAATGATGTAAAGCAGCAAAGTGTAGGGATGTTTTTGACTGATACAGAGAAATTATTTTAATTGAAAAGTTTAAGAATCGTGGTAGTAAGAACATTAAGGTTTACTTAAATAAAAGAAAGTTATCTACCCTGTGTGAAACAGCTGTATGTACTGATGATTATGTATTGGCTCACATGGAGTCTAGGTCTAATGATAAAAGGTTTAATAGGTCAAAAGACTATAGGGATACAGATAAGCATAGTGGTACTAATGATGTAGATCAAAGGTCTAATTCCAATTCACATGTCGTCTCAAAGCAGCAGTTTTAATAACAATTCTATTACGGGTTGTTCTGTAGTATATAATTATTGTAAGAAACCAGGTCACACTGTGTCTGAATGATTTTAGTTGAAAAGGAAAGAAGAAATATCTGTGGCTCTTGTAACGCTACCAAAGTCTTGTTATAGTGTGCTACCAGTAGAGGTTAACACTATAAATGACCACTTTTTTGATAGGATGGCTGTTAATTCCAGGGTTTGTTCCAAACCTGTTGATAAGGGTTTCAAGCCATTTATTGCTAAGGGGTTTGTTGCTGTCCATGGTGGCTCAGTACACCCTGTTTGTATCATATGTGATACTGGTTGTGCCCAGTCACTTGTTTTGAGGGAAGTTGTCCCTTTGACAGAGCATTCGTTTATAGGGAATTATGCTCCCTTTCGTGGGGTGGTGACCATCTAAGTCTTCCCTTGCATCGTATGGATCTTCATTGTGACTGGTTATTAGGATCTGTTATTGTTGGAGGAGTTTTCGAGTTGCCTATTAATGGTGTTCAAGTTTTGCTTGGTAATGACATGGTGAATGATAATGTTGATGTCCGAACAAAGATGGTTAATGAGCCATTTCTTGATCAGGAGTAAGTGTTTTTCAGTCTTGATTTGTCTACTCTGCTTTCTTCGAGTGGTGAGACTCATGAGAAGACTCAGAGTTCTACCTGCATGTCTGAAAATGACGTGTCGGTTCATGATAATGTCTCCACTGTTTCTTTTTTCTACCAACTTGCCTCGTGAAGACTCGATAGTTTGTATTGCTGTTTCCACTAATAATTGTTCTACTGACCTATCGCGCGAAGATACGTTAGTTCGTGATATTTTTTCAACTGCTCAATGTTATACTAACATGTCTAGTAATGATGTGTTAGTTCCTGATAATGTTTCTGCTGTCAATTGTTCTACTAACCTGTCTCGAGAAGACGTTTTGGTTCATTTTGTCATGTTTTCTGATTGTTCTACTAACTTGTCTCGTGAAAACCTGTCTGTTTGTGTTGATTCTCATTTTGCGAACTCTAAATGACCTGTCTTTTGGAGGTACATTTGCTTTTGGAGATGTCTCTATCAATGATGATGTTAACTTCTCTGAAACATTTTTGTATGCTCAGTTTATTAATGATTTGTCTAATTCCAGACATGTGACAGAAACAACTGATATTATTTTATTCAATGAATATTGTAATTCTGAATGATTCAAAGTTGATTGTAATTCAGAAGTCTAACCAATCTGTGTTCAGGTAAATCAAAATGTTAATGTTCTTAGGCTCACTCATAAACAACCTGTGACTGCTCATTTTGAACTGAGTAGAATTTTGAATTATGATGTAAGAAATTTTTATTTGCATAATATTTGGCTAGATGCGAATCAGTTTCATTATGCTTTCCCTGCGTGTCAAGCTATTATGAAATCCAATCAATTTTATCTGAAATCCTTTCTAATGTACATTCATGGATTTTATGTATTATTTTGTCATGTGCTTATGAATAATGTTAAACCGAGGATGAAAAGGGGCATTGGTTAAATGCTATTTGTGGATTTTGTATCTGATGGGAAGAACCTTTAATTTTCAATGTAATGAATTTTATTGACATTTTGTGATTGTCAGCTATGTAAAATTTTAATGTTTCACTTGAAGTTTGTAATGCAAAATTGCATTTTATTTTCATTGAAATGAAATATTTGTCTTTGCAATCGTGTATGATAAGATTCGTCTGTTTGTATTTGTTAAAATTTGTTGGTTAATGACCCCCAACTTTTTGCCAGGCAGGGCGATTTGTTATATGTTGTGTTGAATTTATGTATATTGTATTAAAAAACTTGTGATAAGGGATTATTTTTTCACGTATGTTTATGTAAAAGATAAAACCATTCATTTTATTGCATATATGTTAATGTAAAAATAAAAAAAAATTGTTTTTATATATGTTAATGTAATTGTAAATAAAAAATATCGATGTGTTCTACGAGAGTTCGAGATTCTGCTTCGACGCCAACATTTCACATTTGAAGCTACTCCATGGCACCTGTCCCTCGCTATATAGAAGTTTGGAAAGTCAATTCATCCTAATTCATAAGAGTTATGTATATAATTTAGTTTTGGTGTGCCGTGTGTGTTCGGTGAATTTTTCTGTAATGCTGTAAATATTTATGTTAAATATTCAATATAGTTTTATTTTCTGTTTGGTGTTAATGTTTTGTTATTGTTTCGTAAACTATATGAATAGAGTTTGCTTAATCCACGTCGTTTACAATAGTTGAACGTAACAGTTTTTATCAAAATCTGTTACCCAAATTTTTTAATTTTCCATTTTTACTGTTCTGAGTCACTTGTACAGATCTTGTTCGACAATGAAGAGCAAGTCTTGTCATAACTTACTTTACGTATCCTGTCAGCTACTATGTTGTTTGGCAACCATATTCAAGTGATCATAAGTGGGCCTGTTTAAACACCATCTTATTCTGACAAACTGACAGGAATTAGAGTTTTCTTTCTTGAGCATAACATGCATGAATTGTTTGAATTCGTGGAGGGTTCCCAGCTTGCTGGATCCTAGATGCACATTACTTACTGGATTTGTGCTATGACAATGAAGTTCGAGGCATTTGTGACCTTCAGACTGTAAATGCAATACAGAATGCATTGTGGCGGCTTCATCTAATACATCCACCATGGACACTTCTACTGTCGAACTACTACCAATGAAAAAGAACGAATTCTTTGCCTAGGTAATCCAGTCTTATACACAAACAACAAAACGCTCAAAAACCAGGTTTCATCCTACCTCAGTTAACCATGTATTCAAGAGCATAGTGATCCTTATGGCTACTAAAAGGCCAAACAGAGCGAGTTTCCAATCTTGAATGTACTTCCAGAAAAAATACTTAGCCATTCCTGCCACATCGACTTCTTTGGGAAGACTTTCCTGTTGCTTGAACAAGCTTCTCATGTCTGAAGTGTGTAAATTTTTTGTGATGCCAAAATTTTGTTTATTAGAAAAATGAATTTTGTTTATTACGAGATACTTTTTATTACCACAGATATGTGAATTATCAAAGTTTTATTTCCTCTGTTGATACAATTGGAAGTACCTGAGTTGATAAGTTAGGCCTCTGATACTGGGTAATACTTTTCTAGGCAAAATTTTGAGTCATTTTTATGTTTATTAGAAATGTGGGTTTTATGTTTATTAAAAAGTTGTATAATAAGTTTTTGTAGCATTACTAAATACAATTATGTAAATTGAAAAACAGCTGGTGAATTTTGAGGCTTGACAGACTACACATATGAGTAGCTTGCCTTAGGAATTGCATTGAAATGGAATGGAAACCCCTGGGATTTCCAATGAATTGAAATTGAACATTTTCTTTTGAAAACTATTTAGAATTGAATTTATATGGTAAAATCACAATTTTCGATGAATTGGAATTGATTTGAAATGATAAAAAAAAGAATTGACCCCAACCCTGAAATGAATTTTCACAATCTTGTTCTCTCCAATCGACTTTCTTTCGTGCAACTTTTCTTGGAAATATTGTGTTTACTTAACCTGCCCTTAATAATAGACCCTGTAATCTGTGTGTAAGGCTAAAAGTAATTTCTTTAATAAATTGGTGATCTAGGTCAGATAGAAAACGATAATTGACAGTGCTATAATACCTTATATATTTATCGAATATTGAGTGCCATTTGGCCCAATTGCCCACACATTTTGCGTCCTGGATATTAAAGTCCATCATCTCAAATACACCTTTCATGTCATCTATCCAACCATTTCTCTGTCTTCCCTTACTCTATAGTGGGTAGTACTGCACTC
This sequence comes from Palaemon carinicauda, assembly GCF_036898095.1. NCBI lineage: Eukaryota > Metazoa > Arthropoda > Malacostraca > Decapoda > Palaemonidae > Palaemon > Palaemon carinicauda. The sequence goes on along the minus strand of NC_090732.1, from coordinate 99,612,871 downwards.
GGGCCATTACTTAATGCTTTACTGTGTACTACAGACTCTAGGTACACCCTCCTCAACTTCACCCTGTATTCTACATTCTTTCTTCCTTCCATCTTGCTGTCCAACCTCTCAACTTTTAACATTTTATTACAACTGTGTCATTTTATCACAGTTGCATTTCTCGGCTGAATGACTTCCCCAGTTGCAGCACTAGGTTTTATGGTCGAGTTTCATAAATATTACCTCCTAGTACTTCTGTGTTATATTCTCTTGGGTTGCTGACTATCATAAATTATTATGCATGACCAAAACACCTTGAAATACTGTAATCCATCCTTTTACCAAAATAAACGTTTGTGTTGTTTCTGAGTATCTCATTTATTTTACCTGTTAGTTATTCTTACATCACTTATAAAGTGCAACCTGTTTATGATACCAGCTTTAACGTTTTTTCTTTCATTGGTATTCAGCAGACTCACTTCGCATCCACAAAGGAGAGGTGGTTCCACTATCCTTTCACACACGTCTACCTTGGCTTCCACAGTGTAATATCTAGTCCATCTTTCGCACACTTCATGTTGCATTTCTTTTTGCTTCTATTGTTTAAGTCATCTCCTCTCTTCTATTGCCATCATCCATTATATTTATTACATATTACTTAAACAAATCAACCATTATCTTTACTATATTCATTGCTTCATCTTTATCATTTTTATTTACTTTTATATTCTTACTCTTGCTTACATTTGATATCAACTTAGGCTTTCAAACTCTCTTACCAACTTCTGCAGTTTCTCTTTGAAATGCCCAATCAGCACACTATCGTCTGGAAACATGTCATTCCACAACACATCTTATCCTACAACTTCATCCTTACATCCACTGTCCTTTCTCTGTCCTATCACAATACCCAATTCATAAAGAGATAGAACAGCCAAGGAAATATAGCACACCTCTGTCTTGGACTCTCTTTCACACCAAACCTATCACTTTCTTGTCTACATTCCCATAATTTGTTTCCATGATATAAACTATTGATTAATCTCACTAACCTATCCTCTCTACCATACATTCTCAGCACCCTTCATAACTCACCTCTATCCATTCTATCTTAATATTTTAGGTCCTTGTATGGCACACAATTTTTTCTCTTTACTTTCAAACTTATCATTTAGCGTTTTTTTTAGCAAACATAAGATGTACACCCTGTCTAAATCCAAACCGCTCATCCCCTAAATTCCCTCTTGTCATGTCTTTTTTTTTTAATTAAATCTCACCAGACACTTTCACCATTATAAGTACAATTATTACCTGATAATTATTACAGTTATCATTATAACCTTTACCTTTATACTATGGGGAAGTTACTCCTCCAAACTTTTCTTTTTTAGTTTTTAGTTTTTTTTTTTTTTTAAGTCAAACTGTACTCAACCACCCAGTCACAGTATTTACATCATATTGTAGCTTCTCTCTTGTAATACCATCAACCCCGGGCATATTTCTTTTCTTTAACCTCTCAATCGCACTTCATACATCATAATACTGAATTGATCAAGCAATATGAGCCTTGCTCAAACCATTTCAAGCCTTGAATTACTCAGCTCTACGTCTATCCTTTACTCCACATACAGAAAATCTCCCAAACACTACTTCTCTGCAAGACTGTATTTGTGTCAAACAGTATCTCTCCACTTGCAATCATTTATTCTTAGATCTTTTGTAAATTAGCCTTTTACTCTGCTTTTACTTCTCTGCTCTGTAAAATCAGTTGTATTCTCCCTGAAAATTGTATTATCATTTTCTCCTTTATATTTTTTACGGCTCTTTTTTTCTTTTTCTTTGTTCTTGATTACCATATCTATTATTTGTTATGCCTCTAGGTGCTCTCCTCTCCTATCGGTAACTACAAATCAAATAATGGCCCTTATCTTTTACTAGACCTTTTATAACTTCATCTCACCACTCAATATATTTACTCCTCCATCACCGCCCTATAAGCACAAACACACCCTGTATACCCCATGACTCCATCCTGAAATTTCAAAAACGCCTCATTGCATACACACACACACACACACACACACACGTACGCATATTATACCGCAAATTATACCGAGAGTAAAGGATGATTTATAAAGTTTTCTTCTTAACACTACCAATACAGTGATATAGTGATCATAAGTACGTAATACTGCAGCTGGGCCAGAGAAGTTTGAAGAAACTAATATATTTGAAAACAATTCATTTTAGATTATTACACACACACTCTCTCTCTCTCTCTCTCTCTCTCTCTCTCTCTCTCTCTCTCTCTCTCTCTCTCTCTCTCTCTCTCTCTCTCTCTCTTCATTATTATGGTATTGTTGAGAAAGTAATATTTTCCAATTTCAGCTTATATTACAGGCCGTTGTTCCACCTATGAAACTGTTTAATACGGAGACAAAGCGGGGAGTTTACTTGTCCATCCTAGTCCCCATTCCCAGCGAACTTGGTAAAATGTCAGAGATAAAAGGCGTAATTGCTTTCCACAGAATACAGTACACACTTCGTTTAAAGAATGGTTCAAACGTAATACTCCTGACAGTAATGTGTGAATAATTAACACAGAATTTTATGTTCTTATTTAGTATTCATCGTGAAGAATTCTAATTTATCGGGCCTAGTTGCTGTAAGTTATCTCACTGTTATTTTCATTAGAAATTTGTGTAATTTTTGCGCATTGTGGCAATGAATTATTATAACTCGCAAACTTGCGAAATATGATGGGGAGTGATAACGTGGTTTCGTAATTTTGTTTATTTGGGCGTCTCTTTCTTAAATAAAAGTGCACGAAATGTTTATTATATTTTGTGGTTTAAATCAATTATGCCATATAACCTAAACCAGTACACAATGTATACTGTATAGTATGTGTGTACACGTATATGTAATATATGGAATATCTATGAAATTTATATATAATAATAATAATAATAATAATAATAATAATAATAATAATAATAATAATAATAATAATAATAATAATAATAATGATGATGATGATGATGATGATGATGATAAACAACCAACATTTACGAAAGATGATGTTTATTCGTAGCTTTCGAAAGGATCATCTCCCTTTTTTTTTTTTTTTTTTTTTTTTTTTTTTTTTTTTTTTTTTTTTTTTATCAGGTAGTTAGCTACGTGTAAGATATGTATTGATTAGGTAATATTTCTGTAGATTACTACAAAAAACACCTCACTAATCTTGATACATTTTATACTTAGCACTTCACTCTAATTAGAAGGTGTTGTATCTCCTGAATGCACACAAAGTTTTACCTTGTCGCGCTGCCTATATTACATATTGCTACTTCTTCAACAGGAACTTGAGCAAGTTCTCCCAATAACAAGAATGGATTACCTAGTCAGACTTCTTGCATTATGATCATATTCTACTTACGTTTTATCAACAATAAGTTTAGTTGTCTTAGATTTTGACAAAACGTTAAGGCTGATGTCAAGATGTTTGACTTACGAGATTATGATTAAATGCTTCATTAAATAAGAGAAGAAATCTCAATATTTTTTATTAATATCTCTCTCTCTCTCTCTCTCTCTCTCTCTCTCTCTCTCTCTCTCTCTCTCTCTCTCTCTCTCTCTCTCTCTCTCTCTCATTATAAAAGGGCATACACCTCAACTCTTTTCTTTTTCTTACCGTTATATTTTTCCAATAATCAAAGATCCTAACTTTGCATATACATTTACTAAAATTTATGCTTATTTTTTCTATTCTTCAAGAAACGTTAGAGGAATAATTTTAAAGTTTCCCTAAATGAAACCTTAGTCGCACGTATGAGAGAGAGAGAGAGAGAGAGAGAGAGAGAGAGAGAGAGAGAGAGAGAGAGAGAGAGAGAGTAATGGATATGAATGAGATATTTTGAGGATTCCTACTTTGATGCTTATGCAGTATAACACGATGCGTTACAATTCTCATTTGTGCAAATTATATTAATAAGCAGCGCATTAGCATACCATTGAAGCGAAACGCTTTCCATTATTGTCCTATCAGAATATCACACAGTTCGTTCTCCATAACAATACCCTTGACAAACAGAACATAATGTAGCTCTTCTAATAAAATTACTAATATGATTCAGGTGTCGTATAAAGCATTAAACATAAAGCATAGAAATACATAGAAGTATGCCATTCTACGTGTACCCCTGGCAGTGAGGTACTTTTAGCACATTAAGAAATAGATATATATGTTTGAGGCTTGAGGTGAGGATGGCCGGTCCATCGTAGAAAATATTCTTGGGCAGGATATGTTGTACTATGCTAGTGGTATTTTTTAGATTTATTTCAGAGAGAGGTCTTCTGAAAGCTATTTCGTTTTTCTAAGGACATTCTCGCTTCAATGGTTTTGAATTGAATACCCTTTAATTTTTTATTTATAACAAACGATATCGGCGTCAATGACCTTCAGAACAGGAAGCCACAAAACTCCAATTTCTTCTCCACCATGATATCCGATTGACTTGTTAATATAGTTTTATCACTAACACAATATACTTTCTTAAACACACACACCTATATATATATATATATATATATATATATATATATATATATACATACATACATATACTGTATATGTATGTATATGTATATATAATATGTGTATGTATATTTATATGCATATATATACATGACTATATATATATATATATATATATATATATATATATATATACATATACATATATATATATATATATATATATATATATATATATATATATATATATGTAAATATGTATATATACATATATATATATATATATATATATATATATATATATATATATATATATAATAAATATATACACACAGTGCTTTCGTCTCATTAGTGATATTGACAGACTCACAGTGAGTATCTCGATGTTACTAAGAAAACGAAAGTGCTACTTCAATCAAGTTACTATTTTCGAAAAATTTAGTTTCTATGAAGCGTTCTTTATATGGTTAATGAATTTCGATATTTTGAATGTATATCTTTAAAATGAATGTACTTTGTCTCAGGTTCATCGCGTGCAATGTCTCGCTTGTTGGTTTCCTACACTTCAGATTCTATGATCAACTCATCAGTCCTTTCTCTCCTAGTCTTCGAAGCTACAGGAAATGAACGTATTGGATGGCGATACTGGTGGTGGAGTTATATTTCCTTTGCTCTTGATGGATTTCCAATAAACCAACCCTTTGCTGAACTCATACTCAATGGCCAGCAACTTGAATGAAATTTCATGAAGTCATGTATAACACTGAATTAATTATTGGAAGATGTCCTATATCCAGTAATTCTTTTGTTGATAGAAGGTTCAAAAAATGGTCCGCGTTGCATATACAATTTCATTCTAAGATAGAAACACAAAGGACAATGAAAGATGTGTAGATATTGTTAATGGAACGAGCGATACGCTCCAATATTAGAGTAAAAGAATTGTATTGTAGACTGGGTAGAATAAAAGAAGAAAAGAGATTCTAAAGTTCATACATACCTAGAGGGGAACAATTGCGCGATCTTGCCAATTTACCCGTTTCAATGAAGGAAATAGTGGCCTGATGTATGTCAAGAGATTGCACAATACTCCGGAGGAGAACTCAACAGAAAAGAGGTGAGCTACGTTACATGTTCAAAAAATACCCAAACAAATGACGAATAAATTGATACAAATGCAATATAAGGAAGTTCAGAAAGCATCCTTATTAAAATAAAGAAAAAAAATCTTGATCAGCGCCATCTTTAATGTATACCATTTATTTCTAGTTATCAACGGATTCCTATAGTCTTCCTTGCTCTTATTTATTATTCGTTCATCCCTATTATTTATTTCTACTTTGCTAGAGGATCATCTTCATTTATGAATTAGGGTTAATATAGAATTTATTATACTTACATAATATTTATCATTGTTATTAGCCACCGGGTGGTGGATGTTGACATTAAAAAAGAACAAATACTTATATAGAATTTGACAAATACAATTTGAAGATTGAGTTCAGTTTCCCAAAGTATATGCAGCAGCCTCTGGAGCTAACCAGAACCGCAAGGAAACTGCTTTGATTGAAATGTACAAAGTCTGAAAAGCCGTTAAGTGTACTTTAATACAGCATTTCAAAGGTTCAGGAGACAGAAGAGAGTGCCACACTACACTGGATTGTGGTTGGGACAGAAGAACATCAGAATTTAATTATTATTATTATTATTATTATTATTATTATTATTATTATTATTATTATTATTATTATTATTATTATTATTACTAGCTAAGCTACAACCCTAGTTGGAAAAGCAGGATGCTGTAAGCCAGGGGCTCCGACAGGGAAAATACCCCAGTGAGGAAAGGAAACAAGGAAAAATAAAATGTTTTAAGAACAGTTGTAGCCACGATGAAACACAAAAGATTCTGGAAATAAATCAATAGGTACTATCCTGTAGAAGGTCCCTGTCATGGGTAGATAGAATAATATAGAAAAGGATGTTAAAACATGTAAAGTTTCTACTCTTAAGGAGCAGAGAGAAGAGGTCCCGCTAGTGTTTACCAGAAACTGTCACCGCCGTTGATTAAGATTAGATGTGCCTAGAACGCAGACCTGGGGCATAAGGGTCGTCTGTTGTAGCAATTCGAGGAGCCAGCGTTTTGGAAGGACCCATAGCATAAGGGAAGTCTGTTGTCGCTGAAGCATCCATTAACGGACGGTAAACACATGTCTCGCTTCAATTATAGCGCCATATGGATCATGGTTGCACCAGCAGAATGTTCAGGAAGATGTGATCAAAGCAGACGTGGTTTTAAGGAAAACCAATGAGGATGAAGAAAAGAGAAAATTTCCTTATATGGAATTATCCATACTAAGCTCCTCCCATAAGGGGTATATAAACTTCAAATAGAGAGAACGAGACAAAAAACGAGACAAAGGAACAAGAGAGAACGAGAGAAGGAGAAAGCGTGAGGACCAGAATGTAGATGTGACCAGCCTTACGACAACTTGTCCGAGATGTCCGAACCAGTTGACCCCTGTCATCCAAGGTATTCTTTAGACCTTGCTGTCATCATTACCAACCACGAAGTGCCCAGACCTGAAAAATCTACGTTCCTGAATCATCAAGATCTGCTGTGAAGAGTACCATCATTTCTTTTAAGTATTATTTGTCTGCTTTCTTAGCTGTTCCCCTATTTGCTGAAGTGTAGTTTTATCAGATGATTTTCTTTGTTCAATTCCGTGCTTCCCAAGTAGTAAATCAAGGAACATTGATCTTTGACTAGTTGTAAAAAAAAATGATGTTTTCTTTTGCGAGTTTTCTTTCTATATTCCTTTTTTCTCTTGGTTGTTGTCGATTTATCCTAATTTAATTTATCAATTCAAAAGAACCTGATTCGATCCTCCAGGATTGTAACAGTCCCTTAGTAAAGTTCAGCTACGTGGGTCTTAACAAGTATTTTCTAACATGCCTCATTGGCATCCCATACCTTTGTCGTTCCTTTTATGATACTTTTCACCTACACATATAGCTTATTTGATATAAAGATGACTGCTATAATTTTTATTGATTGAAATGGGCAGTATTGAGCTCTTTCTGAAAGAACATAAGCCGGATGTTTTCAATTTTAAGTTAATTTTAATTTTTCACAAGCTCTATATAAAACAAAACTGTATTAGGTCTGGCCTGATAAGGAAGATATTTACTTTGGGGTAAGTAATTTCCCCGTTGATATAGTTTATGAAATAGTAACACTGGTTTTGTTTATTATTATTATTATTTTTTTTTTTTTGCTTTTTCTCCGATATTAGTTTAGATACCTCAGTATTTAGTCAGGTAGATATAAGATATAAACCAAATTTTGGTATGACTGCCAAATTGGATTTATAGGAAGTTTTTTTTGCTGAAGGTGATAGGTTTTCTACTTTAAGAATCCGACGGGTGCCAGTTTGGTATCCTTTTTGGGCAATTTTTTATTGACGTCATAAGCCATGCCCACCTTACTAACATACCTCCTAATTATGACTTATATAGTTCGTGGAAAAATGTATGCTTGGTATCAAATTAAAGCTTATGGCAAATTAAGTGCAAATATGTGGATCACAAAATATTTAAAACTAATACAAGTCTATTGGATTGGATTTAAGGTCGCAAAGGTCAAATTCGGCCACAATGTACAATACAGTATAAAATACGGAACATGTCATGTTTTAAATAAAAAAAGTTTAATATATATACAATTATTTTTGCTGAGAATTGTAGGTAAGGATGTGTACCTTCAAAACCTGACACCTTTGGAATATTTTTATTGACGTCATAAGCCACGACCCTTTTTTTATTTTTAGTAATAATTTAATTTGTGATATGAAGACATCATATTTGGTATCAAATTAAATCAAATGAGAACTTTAATGCAAATATGTGGATCACATGACATGAAAATAAACATGGGTCATTTAAAGGTCATGAAAGGTCAACTTAGGTAAAAAATGTAACTAATACAACATAAAAGGCGTAACATACCATGTTTTGAAACAAGTTAAGGATATAAGCACTGAATTCACTCGGGCTATTTTGGATAGAAAAACAAAATCTAGATGACTTTTAAGGGCGTTTATTTATGCTTCCGGTTATTGTTGCAGACATCTCTTAATGCACATCAAAGTTAGTCACAGTGCATATTAATCAAATTACATGTTACGAATTGGTGTCCCCTTTTGAGAAATTTCCAATCAACTGTGTTAATAGAACGGAAAAAAAGATCGTAGCAGAAATGGAGAGACATGCCAATCCAATGAAAGCACAACTATATGAACCTCTAACATCATCAATGAAAAAATAGCACCTGATGAAGTGAATGTACATGACCCTCTTGGTATCAGAAAGGAGATGGCAACTCATTTCATTGCTCACCCTCCTGTTGCCTTCTACAGTCTAATAATGAAGAAAATGGTGACAATGAAGGCCACGAAGAAGAAAGTCAAGGTTGGTGATGTTGATATCTACAATATGGAACAGTTGTATGGTTGCTTGCTTGTCATCTCACAAAGCAGAGCTATCCTGCTATCTGAAGTTTTTGAGTATGAACTCGCTCCTGTTCCGTCCAGCATCTTTGACGAGTATGGCATCTCCTCTTGGCCCTTGTAGATGCAGAACTGGTAGGTATGATAAACATTTAATCTCATCCCTTGATTGTCAGAGATGGGCTGAGGGTAGTAAATCCTCCAGGTATTTGTTGAACACCAATACAATACTACCAGCCAAAGATGTCATTATGAAAAGTAATGTGAACAAGAATGCACTAATTCAGTATATGTGCGATACTAATAGAATCAATCCTCAACTGTAGCTTATTGGAGATGATTGTGAGTATCATCATAAAGAGACTTATGTGAAAATCATCAGCTATTTTTTGAAGCTATCACTACAAAGGAAGCACATACAAATTCTAGCTGACGACATAGACAGTTTTGTTCTATAAGTGTTCTTTTGGATTTACAAGCCAGCTGCACAAGTTTCCATGAGGAAATATGATAGAAAAGTATTTGAGAGTAAAGCTACGGCTTTGAAGCTAGGAGACAAATGTTTTGACTTATTGGCTGTGCATGCTGTATCACGCTGCTATACCATGTATCTATTTGGCAAGGGAAAAATTTCCGCTGTCAACTTGCTGCACGAATTAGATCTTGATCTGTATACAAGTATTTACAAAGTTTGATGTCGAGTGGATTGGATGAAAGCTGGAATAGAATTTCTCTCCTACTTGTACTACGGAAAGATAATTTCGCAACGATTTAAGATTCATATTATTTATCAAGAAGAAGGACCCTCCAAAGATCAAGAGCCTACCTCCTACTGATAAGTCACCAATTGTGTACATCAAATGAGCTCATCTCCAAGTGTTAATCTGGAGAGCAGCTGATCAGAATGACACCCCCGCAACTAACATTTCCATGTTTGGATGGAAAATATAAGAGGATATCCTCGTACCTGTTCGTGGCACATTGGCTGCTCCCAAGGAATTATTAGAAGTTGTTGCTTGTGGATGCAAGTCAGTGTCAGCGTGTTTCAGGGTTAATTGCAGTTGCCGGTCAGCTGCCATATCATGCAATTAAAACTGCAAGTGTGAAGTGAAAGAATATTGAACAAATATGCGTACAAAGAAAACTGAGCATGCAGTCGAGACAGATGAGGAAGAAGAATTGGATGAGCCTCTAGTAGAAGATAAATCAGAGGAGAAGGGTAGCTGAACAAGAAAATAGGAAGATATGGTGTAAAATGTTTACATTTGACGTATATGCTGGGTGCTAAATTGAATTGTCCCCTTATACTGGAACCTGCATGTAAGGCATTGTTTAAATTTTACGTCTTTGACCTTTGTATGACCTTTACCTTAATGAAGTTATCTGGTTTTTTTTTTTTTTTTAGCAAATTATCAACATCCCTATAGTTTTAATTCATACGATAGAATGGTTTGATTTGATACAAAACATATGTCTCACATTTTATCTAAAGTCATGTTAGATTCCAGACCTCATTTTATCTTAAGGGTAAAAGAGACTCTTTGTGTATAGTAAGCAGCTCTTCTAGGAGGACACTCAAAAATCAAATCATTGTACTCTTGGCTTGGGTAGTGCCATAGCCTTTGTACCTTGGACTAGAGTTCCCTTGATTGAGGGTACACTCGGACACGCTGTTGTATCTTCTTTCTTTTCCTCTTGTTTTTTTTCAAGTGTTTATAGTTTATAAATGAACAATGTAATTTAATGTTGTTACTGTTCTAAGAATATTTTATTTTGATTGTTTATTACTTCTTGTCTAGTTTATTTCCATGTTTCCTTTCCTTACTGGGCTTTTTTTACCCTGTTGGAGCCGTTGGGGTTATAGGATCTTGCTTTTCCAACTAGGGTTATAGCTTAGCTTGTTATAATGATGATGATGATGATGATGATAATAATTATTATTGATAATATATATATATATATATATATATATATATATATATATGTGTGTGTGTGTGTGTGTGTGTAAATATATGTGTATAAACAAATGTGTGTGTTGAGAGAGAAAGAGGTCTGCATGTCTGGAGAGTTGGAACTGTTTACAAGAGAGTTTAGGCTTAGGGAGCCTCTTTAGTTTTTCTCATTTCCCTTAATTAGGTGTCACCATTCATGTAAAAAATGCTTTGTTCTATAATCATATTTCCATCATCATTATCATGATGACCTCATTACGAGAAATTAATCTATTTAATTCTAATGCTATTGCCTTATTTTTTTGGACAAGAGCCAGTTTTTTTCCACTATCCTCTGCATTACAAAGACGAAGTATTGGCGACATAGAAGAATCTCAAACTTTCTAAACGACCGTATACTAACTTTGGGAAACTGCTTCAGTGCCATCGAAATGACCTGATAGCTTCAATTGTCAATCAAGACTCGACATTCTTTTCGAAAAGTTTTGACCAGCACCTTATCGTTTTTTGTGGTCACTAAGCCTTTTCAGCCATTGCTAATAAAGATGACTTTAATATTAAAGGGATGCTTATATTTTCATTGTACTGGAAAGGCTGTGGCGAATCCAATTTAGAATTAAATTTTCTATGGCTTTTACCGTCAGAAAACATTAATCGGTAAGATTGCCGATTAAGACTCTCTCTCTCTCTCTCTCTCTCTCTCTCTCTCTCTCTCTCTCTCTCTCTCTCTCTCTCTCTCTCTCTCTCTCACATTGGTTTAGGTTGCCCTTGTGTACATTTTTTTTATTAGCTAGAGATGATAACAGGTCGCTTCCTTTGACTTTTCATATCCAAATATTTCAAGTTTTATAAATATCATTTTAATATTTCTTTAGTTATTCACTGTTATGTTTTCTCGATAGAAAATATAGCACTGCCATATTTATCCGGGTACCGTTTATATATATATATATATATATATATATATATATATATATATATATATATATATATATACCATCGTGTCTTATTCTCGATTTTAAGGTCCTGTAACAGGGAACTTCCGAAATCCCTTTAAAATGGTTCTGTATAATCAACGGTCCGAGTTTGTTGGTCAGTGTTCTGTAGTATATAAATTTTCAATGGAAAATGAAAAACTTACTCAAAAACTTACATAATATATTTTCCCATAAGAACTAAGTAACATATTTCAATGATATATTCTGTCAACCAAAACACATCTAACGTCAGAATCCCTGTGATGTATCCTATTCACTAAACAATCTTATTTAACAGTTTAACTTCACAAATTTCGAAGCAAAGTTACAGTTAAGAAATAGCTAATAATTAAGTATTGATAATTTTTTCTTCAAGTTAGAGCAGTCTCACGACATAATTCACCGCATAAAAGAAGTAGAATCACGAAAAAAAATGCTATTCACATACGGAATGGTTTATATTGTCTTGTCACTTACTTTAGTGGCAATTAAGTAATAAATGTTGAGAGGTGGGGGAGTAGAGGAATTTTACATCGGAAAGAGGATTTATTGTCTAGGGTAATTGGCATAACATGAACATAATCTTTCTAAGTGAGTGAATGAACATCTTAAATAACTTAATCAACTGATCTCTCTCGTTGACTTTCAGATTACTTGGATATTTTAATGTAGATTAACTTTATAGTTTATCAGACACACTCGGGGAGAAAAGACAGAAAGTTACTGTTACTCTTCTTACAAGAATAAAAGAGCAATTGCTGACTTATTAACTTAAGATTACTATCCTAATTTCTATCCAAGTGAAGCAAGAGGGAGGGGTACACATGTTACTTATCTCACATTATAAGTTTTAGGCAAAAATTAATAATAAGATCACAACCCAGTTGAAAGTCGCTTTGGGCGTAATCGGTGCCCAGCGGCGACGAGAGCACGCGATCATGGTCTGCGCCCAACTCACTTCAACCTACTTCCAAGGGTGAGTTTTTAAGGCACCTGTCTCCATGGGGATCAGGTGCTTCCTCCAGGAGATAGATAGTAGCCTGTTACTACGTGACATCTCCGATCTAGGTCGCCCAGATCTAGGTTGTCCCACCTCAAATCGCCCAGGGCTTTTCAAATCTCCCCCATCCTTTGACCTGGGAAGTAAAAGAATGGCAACAGTTTACATTCAACATTAATGGTGCAACTCTTCCCATGCCTGAGGTGGCTTGTGACCTGATTTTTCATATCTAAGGGTTCATTTAATTATTTACCTATTAATTCGTGGCAGTCTTCATGGACCCCAATACATTATTTTATTGTCTTTGGCATAAATGACAATTGTTTATCAACATGATGGGTATAAACAGGTGGGTCCATTAAAATCCCTGTAAGAAAATGTTTTTTAATTCATATTACAATATTTATCTTTTAGTCAATTCTCACTATCATCACCTATATGATAAAGAGCAAGAGTCAGAATATATATATATATATATATATATATATATATATATATATATATATATATATATATATATATATATATATATATATAAAATTTCTTGTCACGCTCAGGTAGGGGAGGGGGAGTAGTTATACCCTGGTGAGAGGTGGTACCCCGATAGGTACACTCGGAACAACAATCTCCCACAAATTGCCGAAACAGCAGGTTGTAACCAAGAAAGGGGTAGGGGTGGGAAGGGTTGAATCTGTATATGTGCGTGTGCGTGCATACCTATCATTTTTGATGGATTGCGTATAGTAGTAAATTTATAATACTCGAGTTATACATACCATCTTTTTGGTACTTACCTCTTTATAAGTGAGTATATTTCACAAACTTTCCTGATTTCACGTTTCTCTTAACAAACGTATTTGACTGGCGTGTTAAAGGAAGATCACGAAATTTTGATGTTTTTTTCTCATTAAAAACTCCAAGCTATTATTGTTTCATTTATACAAGTTATATATTATACTAGCTGAAATTTGTTTATTTATGTGTAGCTGTATAGTGTATTCGGTCGTTTCTAAGTTGAAGCTGAAAACTATAAAAAATCCAAGTTTTTCTCATTTTTTTAAATACATTGTCTTACTGCAAAATTTTCGTAATAGCTTTATGACGAATATGGAATAGAAATTATTTGCATACTCATTTTCCGCTAAGCTTTTAGGTTTTTTTTTTTTTTTTTTTTTTTTTTTTTTTTTTTTTTTTTTTTTTTTTTTTTTTTTTTTTTTTTCTAAAGTAGAATCGTTGAAATTTGGCTTCTTAAAGTTGAACAATTAAGAAAAAATCATTGTCGATAATTGCATTCTAAAATTGGGAGAATGATCTAAGCTGCATAGGGGAAGGCAATCCAGATTGAAAATAGTATGGGAAATGCATTGATAATGGTGAACGAATAGTCTAATGGGAATGAGTCACCGTATCATTATGAAGGACAAAATAAAAAAAAAAGAACATTGGTTTTTATGGTAAATCAGGATATTGAAATAGTAGTGAATGTGACATGTGTTACCAAAGGTCCCATATGAAACGGCAGCATGTGAGAAAGGAATTTATATGAATAAGATACACTAGCATCTTAGGAATCGACAAATTTAAGAAAATTAGTGGACTGTTGTTTCCTGCTTACTAGACTGCTGAGATTGCAATCTCGATGGAGAAGACGATGTCTGAGTTTGTTAACATTACTGAAAATCTGGAAGCCATGAGTAAGCAAAGGAGAAATTCATACACAAATTCGGATGGAATGTATCACAAAGACGGAGTAATTCTCCAAAACAGATGCCTCAGTTCTTAAACCCACTTCTTAATTAAGAAAGCTACTAAACAGACTTATATTATTATGACGGGGATTTATGAAGCTCCAGTGGAATGTGTAATACAGGCAAATGGCAAACACGTGAATTTTTTTCAATAGCTCAATGTTAGGCACTTACTTTTTACATACTTCGATCAAACCAAATTACAATCGGCAAAGAACATATTGGAATAAATAAAAGAAAATAAATATTACAGCTGATAAAAGTGGGAATAAGCCACAAAGTAAATTCATTAGGATGGATTGAATGAAGGCTGAGAGATTTGCTTAGAAACAGAGATGATTATTGGGAAAATAAGTGTGAACTCGAGATGTTTAGTTTTTGTTTATATCTCGATTTACAGCTATTGTCTTGTAATGAACGTGTATTTCATTCATGTTCATATATTGTAATGCGAGTGCGTTCTCTCTCTCTCTCTCTCTCTCTCTCTCTCTCTCTCTCTCTCTCTCTCTCTCTCTCTGATATGAAAAATACCTGCTTAAGCTTGCTATTACAGGTTTCATATTGTTAAAGTTTAATGTCATTGTTATAATCAACTATTTTGTATATAAGCTTGTGATGTCACATTAATAAACCAGTCATGTCCCACCGTCTTTCTATTAAGACCTAGTTGCAGCTTGTCACATTAGTGACCTTAGAGGGACGAGCTGCCTACCACCTTCCCACTCAATGCTGTGCCCGACACTTTGACGTTGTCACCCACCGAACTGACTCTTCTTCTATCAATGCCTCATCAATGAAACTTCTGCCTTTTACCAGTAGAGTAACATTTGCCTGGTTTCAGCTTGCCAAATTTCAGTTTCGCATCTATAGTGTAACTTGCTTAAGCAACAAAGGAGACTATGTCCACACGGTGATGCCCAGGGACACTTTTCTGGAAATCTCATTGGCTTTGTGACTAAGGGGACACCTTAATATATTATTTCACCCTCAAAACATTCCTTCTGGAGCAGTATTCATCATCCCTAGCTGCCCGTATAGCCAAGCTTTTCCAGATCTCTCAAGAACTGTTGGGGGATCAAAAGGTTTCACTCACCCTCATAGAAATAACCAGTATCGCTCACCTGTAACCTGCTGCAAACGGTTATCCTCATCAAGTGAACCTACTTCGTGCCCTTTGGGTACAACACCTATCCGAACCTGTATGTGCTGCCATCCCCGATGTGGGTAACTTGCCCATGAAGGACCTAATGACCAATGTCAATACTCTTATTGAAAACCACTTCACCACCTACAAGACCTCCATCAATGCCTCCACTCCTAATGAAGAGGACAACCAGTCCATACCGACCAGAGCTGACATAAATGTGGTAGGAAAAAGACTCCTGCTCTGTGAAATGCTGGATTTGCGACAAAGCTGGCCACCACTTCCCAACCAACAACCTTTATAGCCACTTAATGATACCCATCAGCCACAGTTATGCTACTACCACTCCTCACTCCACATTCAGGGCTGCTGCGAAGAAATGTGCAGCCGGTTGTCATTGGCCAAAACACTTGTAAGTAGACCATTGCCGGTGGTGGTGGCCTCCCCTATCACTAATCTTTTATTTTTACATGATGTAGGTATTGATGTGCAGTTTTTTTTAGACACTGGTGCTTAGTGTTCCTTTCTACCAATATCATTCCTCAGGACAGGACATATTCATTCTAAGCTTGCCGATGTTTGCTTGGTGGCTACCAACAGATCTGAGATCCCCAACCATGGATAGGAGACACCCACGCTATCGTTTGGGAGTGCCAAACACCATTGGAAGTCTCGTTGCAGACATAACATTGCCAATAATCAGGGCAGATTTCCTTACCCATTTCCATCTCGTGGTTGATGTGGCATACTGATGTTTAGTCAATGCACACTCAAACTAGTTGACAATTCATCAACCCTCCCCCTCTAACCTCACACTCTACACCAGCACACCCACAGATGCCTACACCCACCTTCTCACATCATTCCAGGAAGTCTTCTGGCCAGAACTTCACCAAACACCCACGGTTCCTGCCAAGCACAGTATGTATCACAATATCAAGACGACGGGGCTCCCAGCATATGCCAGATTCAGTCATCTGGCTCTGGGTCGTTTGGCAGCTGGTAAATGAACATTTGACGAAATAGGAAAAATTGGCCCTAAACATCATCCTGTAGAAAGATTGCTCCCTTTGCCATTATGCGGATTAGAGGAATCTGAACATGCAGACAGAACTGGATCACTAACCCCTCCTCAACATCACCGATGCTACCTCCTACTTGCACAAAGTGAACGTGGTTTCCACTCTCAACCTCCTGAAGAGGTATTATCAGGTGCCCATGAACCCAGAAGACATTTGTAATACCTCCATCATTCAATTACTCCTGTTTTGGCTTTTGTAATGCTAGGGCTACTCTTCAACACCTTTCCATTCTAATGAGAGAATGCCTTGATGAAGTCATTGAGCTTCAGCACTGTATATCATTCCCCTGTTGGAGCTTGGTGACAGGCAAGAGGGCTCTCGAACCTTGGGAAATTGCTCCCCTAGTTTGAATCTAGATTTCTTTCTCTCTTCACTTTTTCTTCCTCTTATTAATGTGTATATATTATGTATGTATATATATATATATATATATATATATATATATATATATATATATATATATATATATATATATATATATATATATATAATATATGTATGTATATATTTATTATATATTATATATATATTTATTATTATTTTTTCTTTTTAGTGCATGTATCTGCATCCATTATAGCAACTGGCGTGGATATTTCTACAGCCTTTATTGTTGTCTGCTTTGGTGAAGGGGAGGAGATATCATGATCAGGAGGTATTTGCATTCAAAGCTATATGTGAGAGTATTGGATGATCTCAGCCATCCTGAAGATGGCTCGGACCTTTTTGGCAGAACTGTTCTCAAGTGTTGGGTCTTTGGAATCAAGGGGGATCCAATGCTTGGGGTAGGACTCTCGGCTTTTGGCCGGAAGCCCGCCATTACAGATATGGGGAGGAAGATTCCATAGTATCTTGGTCTTGTTCCTAACAGGCGGGTTCAGCTTACACCTTTGCCTCTATATCTGTTTTAGTGCTACCCTTCAGGTAGGGAATAGAGTGGATCATCTGGGAAGTTTACTCTCATTGTGCCTATAGTGGAGAATGCAAATTTCCTTTCCAGAATGTGGTGCCGTAATATTCTCGAGCAGGCGAATCAATCTGTTTCAAATCAAAATCTACCCTTTTATTTTATCCTATGGATATTCTGACTCGCCCCCGGCACTGTTGACGACCTCCGGCAATTTATTTAAAGAAAATTCCGTTGACGACTTAGGAACTAAAAAGGACCATTCTTTGAATATTCGAAAAAAGGGTAATTTGGGCAACACAGGATAATTGAAAATCCTGCACGTTACCCAGATTTCATTAGAAGCCAATTATGATGTGCTACAGAAGATATTTGAATGCTTGAGACTAATAAAAGAAAAAGAATGAAACTTCAAGATGATAAATGGGATTCTTGGTTATCATTTAACTGTCATGAGGAAACATTGAATGCAAGCTATAATATTATGAATATTAAAGTAGTTAATATGAATATTAAGGGTGCACTGTGTGATGGGGTACCTAAAGATCTGGATGGTTACAGACCATCAGATTGGATTGATAAAGATGCAGAAATAGTTATGCCATTCCAAAGAAAGCCAAAACTATCAATGTGGCTGGTTGCTCAATCTACAGGATGTACAGAAAATTATTTTGAGATCTGCAAATTTCTTCAAGAGGAAGGTAGGAACGATCAAACTGGGCGATATGTCTCTATTTGGTAAGAAAAGTTACTTGATAAATGCCAAGTCATACACACAGTCTGTTATATTGTTCAATTTAAAGACAGACAATGATGAAATAGAATTGGGCATCAAACCCAATCTAAAATTTAGCTATGGAAGGGGAGGGGTTTTCAATGGAGATCTATATGAATTTATGGAAGAGGAGATATTAGCTGTGTCCATTATCAATGTGGAAAGTACATAAAGCACCTGGAACACTGATGATTATCCTTACTTTCCAGGATGCTGATGTACCTTTCCACATTGACATAATAAATGAAAGGATTAGAGTTCGACCTTTTTTGAAGAAGCCACTGCAATGTTTTAATTGCTTTAAATTTGGGCATCCTTCCAAAGTTTGTAAGAATAATAAAATTCGTAATACTTGCTCCAATCTTTACCATGAAGAATGTACACTTTAGGCAAGGTACTTGAACTGCAACTCTAATCATAAATCTGATGATAGGAGCTGCCAGTTATATAATTTAGAAGAAGCTCCCCACAATAAAGCAATTACTGAACATGGAAGCGTAGGGCATGCCAAGAGATTATTAAATAAATCGACTACAAATGCAAATACATTAAAAACAGGAGAAAAGGTTCATCGAGAGTCATTTAACCCACCTACTACTGTAGGTAGTTCTCGAAAAAGAAATTCCCCATCTACTGATAAAGTGCTGCATAATAAGGCAAGAATATCTCCTTCTAAAGATGTACCATTGTGTTTTAACAAAAAGATACTGCCCACCACTATCCAACCTTTATCCCACATTTCAAAGGATAGTACTAACCTCTCCCTGGCCATGTCCTTGCCTGATTTAATGGAGATTCCACTTGAAATCAAGTTACCAGGTGCACCTTTAGTTGGAAGGTACAAAAACCTGGTAACTCACCACCTATTAATCAGAAAAGAGAGAGACCTCCATCTCTCTCACCACCTACCATAAAAAATATAAGACTTATGACATCAAAGGAATATGATGTTTTGTCTGTTGATGTTTCTGGTCAACCAGAAGACAATTTAGATAAATCATAAATTCAAGTTGAGGTCCACCATCCCCCTCAACAAATAGATCAAACGGACAAAAAGAAAATCACAAAGACAAAACCCAATTTATCAAGACCCTCTCTAATAAAACCACCGGGTAATAGTGTTAGATCAAAAATTGCTAATGGGAAGACTTCATCCAAAAGTTCTTCCAAAATATGAACCATACTTTTTTCCTTTATTTGGAATGGAATTGTCAGGGTTTAACGGCCAAATATGAAGAACTTAAGCTCTTAATTCACGAGCACTCCCCCATGATTGTATGTCTACAGGAGAGCAAGCTTAATACTAATACCCCTTGTCTTCGCGAATATATTAGCTATAGGACAACATATGATCACCGAGTAGGGAGCCATGGAAGAAGTCTCATATACGTTCGTCGAGGTATTCCTCAAATATCTTTATCTATCCGTACACCTCTGCAGGCAGTGGTTGTACAGATTGATGTAGGGAGAAAATATACAATTTTCTCTCTGTACTTGCCTCCAAATGAAAACATATCGTATGATAATTTAGTACAGGTGATTCAACAACTCCCTCAACCTTTGTTTTTACTTGTAGATTTGAATGGTAGACATATTATATCATCAATTGCAGAAAACGAGGATATTGCACTCCTTAATACAAGAGAGCCGACACACTTCCATGTTCAGACAGGTACCTTGTCATGCATTGACCTTTTAATTGCAAGCTCTAACTGCCTTCTTGATTTCGATTGGAGGATATTAGATGATTGGCATACTAGTGATCATGCACCAATCATTATAAACCCCAACAATTGTCCACCTTTACAAAGATCACCACGATGGAATCTTGAAAGGTGGACTGGGTTAAATATCTTGAGCTAAGTGAGATCGAGGGTTGTGCAGAACAGTTTGAAAATATTAATGATGCCTTAGACCTACTGAATGGAACTCTCTATACAGCAGGAATTGGATTCCCAAAACCACAGGATTATTCAAATGACGACCAGTCCTGTGGTGGTTTTCAGAATTAACTTTCATGCACAGAGCCACCAGAAAATCTCTGACTAGATTGTGTTGACGCTGTACTTAGGAAAATTTGATAACACAAAAAGTGTAGAGCACAGTTACGTCGTGCCATGAAAGAAGCTAGGCGGCAATCTTGGGTATCTTTTGTTTCCTCGGTCAAGAGTAGAACACCACCATCTTCTGTATGGAGGAAAATACAAATGATTGCAGGCAAATGTACCCCGAAACTCACCACCAATGTTGAAGATGAACGGTCAGTATGTGACTGAAGCAAATGATGTTAGCAATGCCCCAGCTGATAATTTTTCATGTATCATGTAAGTGTGAAGCAGCTCCTGGTCACCAGTATGGGAGCATTGAAGAAAAGAAAATTTTAAATTTTGCAACAGGAAGGGAAGAGTTGTATAATTCTCCTTTTACTGAAAGAGATTATGATTCCGCACTTGCTACTTGTAACGATACAGCCCCTGGACCTGATGGAATCCCATATGTAATGATTAAACATGTACCCTTTAATACAAAGTTATTCATTTTAAGCATTATTAATAGATGATAGTTATCCAAGTGTTTGGGAACTAGCCATTATTTTAGCCTTATCAAAACCCGGTAAGGACAAGTTTTTACCAGTAAACTATCGACCAATTGCATTTACATGTTGTTTATGTAAAATCAATGAGAGGATGGTCAATGCAAGACTGATGTGTTACCTGATAAAGAAGGATATTTCATCACCTATCCAGTGTGGATTTAGAAAAATGCACTCGACAACTGATGTGTTGATACGACTTGAGTCCTCTATTTGTGAAGCCTTCGCTCCCAAACAGCACCATGCGACAGTCTTTTTTTTCCTTAAAAAGGCATATGATACTACATGGAGATATGGTATACTTGAAACCATTCATGAATTGGGATTAAGAGGAGAACTACCACTGTTTATTAAATGATTTCTTCCACATAGAGTTTCTCAAGTGAGAGTGGGGGAAGCTCTATCTGAGAGGAAATGTCAGGAAGAAGGAGTTCCCCAGGGAAGTGTGCTAAGTTTAAACTTATTTGCACTAGCCATTAATGGGATATCCTCTGTCATTCCTCAAGATATTCTCTCAACATTATTTGTTGATCTCTCGTTATTATTTGCTGGAGCTAGAATGGCGTTGGTTGAGAGAAAACTACAACTCTCAGTTGACAAAATTATTAGATTCTTTACATCAGGCTGGTATTAGATTGTCCACAGGAGCGTTTAGAACCTCACCTATCCCAAGTCTCCTTGTTGATGCTGGAGAAATGCCTTTAGACCATTACCAAATGTCTTCTATTGTTCAGTATTGGTTTAGGTTGCAAAGACTCCCTAATTATTTAGCCTTTCAGACTGCAAACCTTGTAAGGCACTCAACATACTTTGATTTGCACCCAAAATCTCCTCAACCTTATGGCTTTCAGGTGAAACAATTATTAAAGTCTTGATATAATTAGAAGTAAGGTGCTTCCATTTAAGATATCAACCCCTCTATGGAAATTACCAGAGATATCTTGTTGTAAATATTTTATTGGTGTTAAAAAAAACATGACTGAATTAGAAGCTAGGTCTCTTTTTATGGAACATGTTGAAGAACTTAGGGAATTGACTGTTATATATACTAATGGCTCCAAATCTGATGCTGGCTTTGGATTTGGAGTATATAGTAGTTCTTTTAACTGTAGAGGCGCACTTCCTTCAATATCTTTCCTATTTACTGCCAAATTATATGGCATACTGGCCGCTATTGAGAAAATAGGGTTAAAAGAGTGGGGCAATTGTACCATTTGTAGTGATTCAAGAAGTGTCCTTCAAGCTTTACAAGGTTTTAATTCTAGTAACCCTTTAGTTTTAAAGATTTTAGGGTAGGTTTTAATTATTGGCCTAAAAGGTATAATAGTTCGATTTTGCTGAGTTCCGGCACATGTAGGTGTGTCTGGAAATGAAGAGGCAGATTCACTGGCAAAGAATGCTGCAGCCGAGTTGCTACGAAGAAGGTATCCCATTCTCTGTAATTATTTTTACCGTCAATTAAGAATTTTATTTATAATAATTGGCAACAGCATAGGGATAGTTTAAACGAAAATAAGATTAGAGTAATGGCAATTGTTATATCCCCTTGAAGATATAACATGATGCCCGAAAATGGGAGACTACTCTTCGTTGTCTCTGCATTGGTCCCACTCGAAGGACACACCAACCATATTGCGACGACTGTTTGATACCCTTGACAGTGAGGCATTTGTTGACTGAATGCCCCACTTATGGCACAGAAGGAAATAGACATCTGTTTGAGGCTCGGAGTGAAGATGGCAGGTTCATCCTTGCCAAGATCCTTGAACATAATGTGTCGTACAATGCTAGTGGCTTTTTTTACTTTTTATCAGAAGCAGGTCTTCTTAATGCTATTTAACTTCTATAACATATTCTCTTTTCTGGTTTTAATTGAATATTCTTTTAATCTATTTATAATAAATGATATCGGTGTCAATGACCTTCAGTGTCAGGATGCCATAGAACTTCAAATCATTCATTCATTCATTTCAACACCTTATGGATGGCATCATACGGAACCCCCCCCCCCCCTTCTGTGTATGTTATGTGGATGAAAAACTTGTATTCTCATCCTCCAAAGAGGAACACTTCCATCACCTATGCATCATTTTTGACCGCCTACAGCAGAATTGCCTTGTAGTCCGGTACAACAAGTGTACTTTTGGTGCTAACAAAGTATCATTCTTAAGGAATCGTATCACTCCTGAAGGTGTCTTCCTCCTCCTTTGTAAGTTATCAGCCGATCAGAACTTCCCCCTGCCCTCGGCGGTCAAAGCACTCTAGAATTCTTGTGTATGATACACTATTATCATCTGTTCTTGCTAAGCATCAATGCGACTCATGCTCCCCTCTACACCTCCTTCAACAGTGAACCAAAAGACCTATCAACTGCTGCTACTCTCACTTTTTCCCTGCAATATGCCCCTCTCCTTCTCTCCACAGATGCCAGTGACATAGCTATTAGTGCAGTACTCGAGCAGGTGGTCAACGGCTTGCCCTGCCTATTGGCCTTCTTCAGTGAAAAACTGTCCTAGGGAGAATCCGGCTACTCTAGCTTCAAACACTTAATTGCTGGCGGTTCATTTAGCTGTCCCTCACTTTTGTTATTTCTTGGAGGGTCTGCCCTTCTTCATTCTCATGGATCACAAGCCTCTGATGCACACTTTCACTTGACAGTCTGATGCCTGGTCCACCCGTCAACACCAACATTTCTCCGTCGTGGCTGACTACAACTGCACCCTTCTACATGACCCCGGTAAAATGAATCCCGTTTCTGATGATCTGTCAAGAAACACATTGGCCGCCATTCACCTGGGGTTTTATTATAACGCATTGGCAGAAGCTCAACGAAAAGATTCAGAGTACTAAGCCTGCAGGTCATCCTACCCATCCCTTCATTGGTAAGACGTTGCCATTGAAGACTCCAACACCACCCTCCTCTGTGACGTCAGTACTGGTAGACCACGACTGTGGATACTTTCCCCCATGCGCTGACAGGTGTTTAATTTCATCCATGGCATTTCATATCCCTATCACATATCTACTGCACAGCTACTGAAGATGAAGTTCATTTGGCACAGCTTTACTAAGGATGCTAAGGCTTACGTCTGCTCCTGTACTTCATTCCAAACTTCAAAAGTACATTGATACACAGATTTAAGATTGGGCATCTTTCCTCAACCTCAGCGTTGGTTTGCACACATTCATGTTAACATAGTTGGCCCCCTACCCACATCACAAGGATACCATTACCTATTTACTGTCAAACTGCACCATCCGCCTCATGTACATCCACTTTACTCTTAGGTTGGATAACAAGATTTAACATCCGTGATCATATTACTTCTGACGGAGGTACTACTTTCATCTCTCAATTGTGGACACCATTAGCGAATCTCCTGGGCATCACCCTTCATCAGACAACAGTCTACAACCCTGCAGCCAATGAAATTGTTGAACGCTTTTATGGCACCCTCAAAGCAGCTTTGATATCTCGATGGAATGACTCCAACAGGGTTTACTCAGTTCCCTGGGTCCTCCTGGGATTAAGGAGCACTCCTAGGGACGCCCTAGATAACTCAGTAGCTGATATGGTGTATGGCGACCCGTTGGTCATTCCTACTGAATGTTTTCCATATGCAACCTCCGCCAACAATCTCCAGCACCTACATCACATTCTGGCACAATTTTCTCCCTGCCAACAGACTTACAAGCTCTCAGTAAAGCAACACATACCAAAAGATTTAAATACCACCACACATATCTTCGTGTGCACCAATACTTGTAAGCCAGCGCTGACACTCCCTTACATGGACCCTTTCCTTCTTATTCGTTGCAAGCCAAAGACTTATTTAATTAACATTCGTGACAAAGAAGAGTCTGTCTCCATTGATAACCTAAAACCTGTGTATCTCCTGCCTACAATTCACCTCTCTAGGACAGGGTGCCCTATTTCATACACGCTCATATGTTGTAATGCTATTGCTCTTTTTTTTTCCTCTCTCTCGCTCTTTCCCACACTGATCGTTGTAAAACTTGTTCGAGTTTGCCATTACATGTAACATATTGTTAAAGGTCCAGCCCGTCTTTCTGTTAAGACCTAATCACATCTTGCAACAATTTTCCATCTTTCTCCAGCTTGTAGAAGTTAAATGAGATAAAATTATGCCTTTTGGTAGTAGTTACAAAATAGATGTCATTTTCAGTCTAATATTTTAACGTCACTCTGGTTTGAGAAGCATTGATAAAACTATTTGAAGATACGATTTGTCAGACCAAAATCTTAGATACGATTTTTCTTTATAATTGTTTGCTATCTATCAATTTCAAATGACTAATATAGGTTCTCGGTAATCGCTACAAAAGAAAGTGTTTTTTAAAAGATATAACATGTTTTTCGTAAAAATAATACACTTTGCAAATTCATTTAGAGGTGAGACAAGTAGATATAGTTTCACTTTGGTCATGGCCGCAATACGCAAGAAAAGAAGTATGCCCAAAATAAAACATTAATCATCCGCTATGTTAAGATATTTTGAATTAAATTGAACATGTGATATGATATATTAGTAGCTATATCCCTTTGAGATATTAAGTTTCATCACATTCAGAATGATGTTTAACTGAGTGGTCAAAACAGAACAAAAATAACCATAACTTGCCTTTTTGTTTGTTTTCTTTAAAGCCCACGATGAACTGGAGTTATTATTAAACTATTTAACATGTGACAGCATTGCTGGCATGGCATACAGGACGCTTATTTTACTTGCATCTGTTGTTGCCCCCCCCCCCCGCTTTTTTTTTTTTTTTTTTAAGAAATGGATCTTTCGTAGTAATAGCATGATTTTGTTAATGCAGTGGGTCATATGAATTCCCATTTAACCCATCAAGCTTCTTTGTCCTCGTTATTCTTCTTCTGTAACCTCGTAAAAATTAGGAAAGTAATTCATTTCACAATTTAATATTCTTATTTTTTTTTATTGTGGCCATGCTACCTCAAAATACACTTATCAGACTACCAATAGAGCTAATCTCTCTTCCACATTGTTATTGCAAAACATTCTTACCATTTCAGTTATTCATAGAAGTACACGTTTCTTCGAAGTTTCAGACTAGGATCTCAAGTATATTCTTGGTTAGATCCCAGAGAAGAAGTGGAGTATGAAAAAACGGTCTTTTTAGATATAATTTGTAAGCTACACAGTTTTCATTTTTTTTTTTTGTAATAGTTGATTGTTTTTAGTATTTATATAAGTATGTATCTCATTTTGTATATACCCATGATGGGGTTTGGCCTAAAAAACAGCGCTTGTTGCATGTGCAGATGATGCTACTTTCTTTGCATTAATTCTATCTCCTAAATGTAGACCTATAGTTGCTGTTTCAATAGAGATCTTGCTAAAATCAGTGCATGGTATGAATTATGGAGGCGTGTAGTTGAACCCTAATAAAACTCAAAGTATGATTGCAAGTACTTACGGGAAGGACAGTGGCTCCGCAACATTCAGATCTTTGCATTGATAATAACTCTATACAACTCATTTAAAATTCCATGACTGAATCTTGATTGCAAATTTATCTTAAGAAACACAGTCAGTCTGTCTCTTTTTTTTAATTCCACAAGATATTGGCATATTCAGAAAGACTTAAGATTTTGGGTGATCGATCTATACTTTATGAATGACAGATCTCCTTTAACGTTGTAACAAATTTTTTAATATTTCATGGTAACAAATTTTTTAATATTTCATGATTGTTATCTTTTTCATAACATCTCATATATAGTTTATATGTTGTTTCTCTAGACGATGAAACCCAAAGGGGAATTTTTTTCTGGTAATATTAGAGAGGATTTCTTGGCTTAAGATTCAATTATCCTCGCACTAAATATTTATGGTAAAATTTGAAGTAACAAGAAGGCGGTGTAGAAAATATGTAAAGCAAAAATATAAAGGGAAACAACAGCTGAGAGAAGTTGTGAAACCAGTATGAGCAAAATATAAAACAAAGTAGTGGTAACGGTGAGTGAGCTACTGTATGCACGGTTACGTCGCGGTTGCACTGTTTGTCGTATTGACGTTGAAATTTAATCCCTCGCTAAAAGCTTTAGGAATTTCATTCGACGACAATTTTATATTTTTTCTCGAGTTTCCGACTGTAAACCTTGGTGTAAAGTATTTAAGATGGATATTCTTGCCTGAGGGTACACTCAGGCACACTATTTTTATGTTCATGTAGTTTATATTTGAAAGATATATTTCAATGTTATTATTGTTTTAAAAATACTTCATTTTAATTTTTCATTACTTCTCTTGTCGTTTATTTATTTCTTTGTTTCCTTTCCTTACTCTGTTATTTTTCCCTATTGTAACCATAGGGCTTATAGAATCCTGCTTTTCCAACTAGGGTTGTAGCTTAGCTAATAATAATAATAATAATGATAATAATAATAAAGGTACAAAAAGTGACTATTTAAAGGTTTAAAGGTTTAAAGGTCGCTCATGAATGACAGAAGCAAGGGACAGGGACATTGCCTTAGTAAGCAGGGCAATGCCCTAGAGACTGACCATGTATATATTATATGATCAGCGCCCAAGCCTCCTCTCCACCCAAGCTAGGACCAGGGAGAGCCAGGCAATGGTTGCTGATGGCTCAGCAGATAGACTTATAGGCTCCCCCAAACACCCTAACGTTAGCTCACAAGGATGGTAAGATTGCAGACACTAATGGCACGGACGAGTCTTAGCGGGCCTCGAACCAATCCAGACCACAACAACCCTGATATTCTAAGTGTGTCTTGCAACAGTGGGCAATTTCTTGATTGCAGTTTAAGTTGTACGTCAAACTATTTGTACATCTATATGTTAATGCATTCAAGATATTTGTAAATACACAAAGCATACTGTATTTATTAAACTCATTACACTCCAGTCTTATATATGTTTTATCGTTCTTGTTAGAATACTAGATTAATAATGTTGATTATTGTGCCTACCAGAATAAACGGGTCTTCTACAATATTGGGGTTTGCTCCTCAGAATAAACTGGCAGTAGGTAATTCAGTATTGCACTAAATACAAACAACTTGTACGCTTTTAAAAGCTTTAATTCAGTCAAAATTAAAGTAGTCTTGTTTATTTTCGAGCATTTTGGTTATTAAAAAAGTTACATATGTGATACCAATCAGACACGTGTGAGCAAATTGATAAGTTTCAATTTTTTCTCTCCTTACAATTACTATAAATACGATTAAAATCTGATGATGGTTATTTGCGACAGTTATTTTTAAGTTGTTAAACGAAGAAGAAACAAATCAAGGTGAATGAATGGATAATGAACTGTAATGCAGTTAAAATTGTCGCCACCTTTCCCCCTATTTCCAACCGTATGCTAGCAACTATTCCTATTAGTTTCCTTACTTTTCAATGAGTACCATTGATGTGTGTCATTTACCGACTAATGCTCAGCCATCAAGCGTAATGGTTCAGCCTTTTGATATACTCCTTGTTAATTCAGGTCGGGATTTCATTAATGGCCCCAATGTTCCAATACCCTTATCCCACCCACGTCTCCCCTCCCTACCCCCGACTTAAATGTTCAACGCCTACCACACAACTGTAAATTATGACAATCGTAAATCCTGTGTTTATAAGGGCATTCGCCGTTGTAATTCCATATTGTTGCATTAATATATTCAAAACGCATCAATTAAATCATTACTGGTTTTTTATTTCATTTAGCATTTCGTTCACGCAACCTTAACTACATATATAATTCATGTGTCTAAAGAATAACTTTGAAAACTCTTACTCTGTCAATTAGGCTATTTGATTTTTATATATACTGGTACAATTATACATATTTTTAGTCCAAAGGCTCTCATTCCTCCTAAAAAATGAAAACAAATGTTTCCCTATGTTACATGTTCTGACCATCGATCATTATTCGTTCAGTGGTAATGCAACTATTTCCCCGATTTATTTTTATCCATGTTTAATGAGTAAACCCCTTATTATTTTTCTCACACATTTTACTTTAATGTGACAAGGATTACTCATTTAGTTTTTTATCGGGTGTCTGGTGGTATGTATGTACTGCTGCCACGTACGTCCATGCAATAAATGGAATGATAGTTAATAAATGAAACTTGTAGATATACGGACATCATTATGCTAATGACATACTACAAACGGCAAACCGTTGCCGCACGCGACAGCGGCAAACCGCGAAAGTTTGAACCTAACATACTATAGCGGCAAACTGACCTGCAGTGCGGTTTTCTCTCAGTGTTGTTCGGACATCAGAGTAGGATGGATGTGGCAAATTTCATTAAAATTGCAACTTTGTGTGCTGCTGAAAGCAAAGGGTTATTGGATGCTCCTGGACGTGTCCGGACCTGATCAGTTCACCCCTACAACCGTGACCGAGATCCTTTCCCTCGCTTCTATGCAAATATTAGAAACCATAGCGATAAATTCTTCACCTACTACCGAATGACAATATCAACCTTTGATCACCTGCTCAAAGTGCTATGCCCTGCTATCACGAAGACAGAAACTTCTTTTGGAAAGCCAATATCTGCAGAGAAAAGGTTGACCATCACCCTCAGGTAAGGTTATTTATATTATCTAAACAAAATGTAAATATTTAGTTGATACTATAGCTTTTTAACTAGAAGAATACACTATAGCAAGATTAAATTTACGTAGAAATTCGATAAAACAAAATAACAGCATGGCTTTCAATACTGTTTATTTGAAGAAACAGGAATTGTAACATCAGACATGAGAAGGAAAGGCCGTCATCCACTCGGTTCATTGAATTGAAATTCTATCAAATTAAAGTAACATAACATTATTCTTTCCATCATAAATTTCCAGAAACTTAAAATTCAAAACTTGAAATTCCTTTGAACTGCTGCATATAACAAATTTAGCTGAAATGGCTTCATTTTATACGCAAATGTAATAAATCTTTTGTTGATGGACGGCCAAAATTATTAGAACTGAATTTTATACCAATATTTATTCACTGTGAATTGGGTGAAGGTGAGCAAGGACTCGCCACAGAACCTGGTGGAAATGCACTTGTTGAATAAGAACTGTTAGTATTTGACCAAAATTGTTGTTGATCTCATCCACGCCACTGAGGTTGGTAATAATTTTGTGGGTAGAATTGTTGCGAGGTGGTCGAAGGAGAGGTTAAATAAACATTTTGAAAAAAAATTGGCTACGTGTGTCTGAAATTCCCACTTTTTTGCTGTAATGAGGGATGCCTGAAAAGGGGTTATCTTTGATGGCTGGCTTGGTTTTTTGAAGACCCCCTTTCGGCGGCTTTGTGGAGGGTCGATGGACGAGGTTGACATTAATAAATCGTCTTCATCATCCAGAAACGCGTACTCATCAGGATCTGGATCAGCCGTGTCGTCATCTTAGTAGTTGCCACTTGTACTAGAAAAAACAATTACGCTAAGTAATACCCGGCAATCTCTACTCATATAAAGAATTAGATATATGCGCATAGGTGAAAAATTGAAAAAACAAGTTTGGACTAGACTCTAGAGTGTATCTTCTTTTTTCGGCGCTGGTACGAAGGAACGTCAGAGCTTCAAAATGCATGTATTTCTTTTTCTTTGAGGCACAGTCTCCACTCTTAGTTTGAAGGGATTTGAACATTGAATCCCTAATGTTCATCCATTTGAGCTTCATATAGTTCACTGTAATGAATAAAAAATCAATTTGAGTATAAAACACGAATACGATGTTTCCTTAAAAAGTGTAAATTTACATTCAAAGAGTACACTTATATACGCCCACAAGACCCAATAGAAATGCAAAAGCAGGTTGGTTAGGTTAGGTTCAAAGTCTGGGTGAGTCACTCTTCTGTAAATTTTCCCAAGAACATTGTCATGTATTATAATACCTGTTGGCCGAGGGAAATATTTTTATACCCTCTTATGTTCTTCCGCAGATACCTGGCTACGGGAAATTCCTTCACGGCTCTTCAGTTTGAATTCCATAATGGAAGAAGTACCATTGCTAAGATAGTTTTTGATACATGTGAAGCAATCTGGATTCTTTTGAAAGATATTGAAATGCCCGAAGTAACTACTGAAGAATGGTGTAACATTGCCGAGACTTTTGAAAAGAAAACTAATTTTCCCAATTGTTTGGGAGCCATTGATGGTAAGCACGTTCGTTGTATGAAGCCTCGCAGTTCTGGTTCAAAATTCTTCAACTATGAAATTTTTTTTCAGTGGTTCTAGTGGCTGTTGCTGACGTCAACCTTCGATTTGTCTCTATCGATGTGGGGTCGTACGGCCAAGAAGGTGATTCGACTGTTTTTCGAAACAGCGCTTTCGGATCAAAGTTATACTCGGACCAACTTAATATCCCACAACCTAAGCTCTTACCTGGCACTAATGATGACCCCCAACCATTTGATTTTTTGGAGATGAAGCCTTCAAAGTGCATACCAACCTTTTGCGACCCTTCCCTCAGCGGGAACTTGATTCTCGTAAACGAGTTTATAATTACAGACATTCAAGGGACAGATGTTCAGTGGAGTGCGCATTTGGATTATTGGCGAATAAGTGGCAGATTTTTCACAAACCGATCATGGTTGCACCTGATTTTATAGATTCTATTGCCAAAGCATGTTGTATATTACATAATTTCGTCAGAAGAGAGGATGGAGTCAATTACCATGACTGTGACGAAGCTGATGAGTCCCCATTCCATGATGTCACTACCACCGGGCCGGCTCCTCATGTTTTTGGAATTCAAGTTCGGGATTATTTTGGTGACTACTTTGTTGGAGTGGGTGCTGTTCCCTTTCAAGACAAATACCAGTATTGAAATAATTGTACCTCTGAAAATGTAAATAAATGCTGATACTTACTTTTCTTTGTTTGTTCTTCCTTGCTGAGGGAATCCCATTCTTCGTAGATGCCATTAGTTACAGTTACCCAGGCTTTATCTTTTTCCGCCCTATCTTTATATTGATCACATCCCTTGTCCTAGATGGCAGCCTGTTGCTCTACCATAGAAATAATCACTTCTACAGACATATTCAAAAAGGTTCACTATTGATATCTGTATATTATTAGGAATTCCTGAAAAACAAGAGTGTGAGCGAGAAAAGAAGTGCACCTGACGAATGCTTCGAAGGTGCTGCAGATCAAACTCATCACAGGCAGGGTTGTCAACTTTGGGTTGATAGCGAGCTGAGGGAATTATATTTAAAAAACAGTTAAATATAGTTTTGCTTTTATCGATGAATATTGCAATGGATAGTACTGCGTAATTATATGATAATAGTATTATCTTGTTAGTTTAAAGCCACTTCTACCCATATTGGTGAAAATGGTATTAATAATGAAGCAATGAAAATATAAGGAAATAATAGAAGTAATACATGGAGATTTTTGACATACTTACATAGTAAATATATATATATATATATATATATATATATATATATATATATATATATATATATATATATATATACCAGAAAAGATAAATGTTTTCCCGCCGCCGTGCGCGCCGTATTATGTCAGTAGCCATAGCATAACATGTGTTTACTTTGAAAACCGTGCGGCATTATTTTCCCCGCCAACATGTGCGGCAGAAAAAAAAACAGACTGCGGCAACCGCCACCGCTCGCGTTGTTGGTTTCTCTAGTATGTCAGGTCCCATAGAATAACACATGCTAGTGGGATTTTTTTCGCCACTGCCGAGCGCGGCAACGGTTTGCCGCTTGTAGTATGTCACTACACTTAGATAGCAACGGGAGGAAGCTCAATGCTTATCACTACAGTGAACATTGGACAACGACTGACTATGCATGTGGCCGCTGTAGCAGAAAGAAAGGCAGTGTTGACACATATAATTACATTGATGCCATGATGCATAATGAAATAGTGGTCTTACAGTACGTACTATGAGAAAAGATGAATGGAAATATGAATAAAATGACAGTACATAAATGCTCATAAATTGCACGTAATGTTGTGTAAAACTTTATTAGATATCTGCAGTATCTATACAGTATATTTCTTTTGTGTAATATTATGCTTACTTTTAGTATGAGTAACCTGTGAGCCTATTGTGAGATCTATTGACTTGTTCCTGAACCAG
Source organism: Palaemon carinicauda (assembly GCF_036898095.1). NCBI lineage: Eukaryota > Metazoa > Arthropoda > Malacostraca > Decapoda > Palaemonidae > Palaemon > Palaemon carinicauda. The sequence goes on along the minus strand of NC_090732.1, from coordinate 99,579,550 downwards.
TCAATAGACCTCAGAATACGATGACATGTTTTATGGGAATCATTTACCTTTTGCATGTTACTAGTGAATGTAATAATTACAATTAAAAAATCATAGTTTAAAAGTATACATTTCGTACATGAGTAAAAGTTGTCTTTTCTTCATAACCTTCTTGTGAGATGAGTTGATTTCGAATTTTGATCGTATTCCTTCCTATCCTGAAGTCTAGAACCGGAGTAAACCCAATTTCGTTATGGTATATCACTACTGATTTTATATATATATATATATATATATATATATATATATATATATATATATATATATATATATATATATATATATATATGGATATATATATATATATATATATATATATATATATATATATATATATATATATATATATATACACACATATATACATATATATATATATATATATATATATATATATATATATATATATATATATATATATATATATATCATACTCTTTTGGGACACAGCTTCTCTCTAATGCAATTTACATTAAAGATAATTGGCCTAGCGGCGTCAATGTGTTTCCAACAGTAATCCTCGTATTTTCTCAACTTCTTTAAGTTTTCAGGTATAAGCCTTTTGTTAAGAGCTGATGATTATTCCCTTCCTTCATATTTTTTCTTCATGACAGCACAGTTTTGACAAAAGTATGTCTTTATCAAGTGATTATTGGTTAACATAAGTTTACAATTCCTTTTATATATGAGGTTCTACAAATATTACAAATATTATGATTAATTATTTTGAAATATATCATAGAAATTGAAAAAAAAAATAAAAATTAAAAAATGAAAAGGTGAATTTTTTTTCTTCAAAGTTCACAGGTCCTTATATTATAAAGAAGATGATGGTTGATTATATACTTAGATACATATATATATATATATATATATATATATATATATATATATATATATATATATATATATATATATATATATACACACACACACACGTAGGTACGCATGCACACACAGACGCACCTCGTTTGAACCTGCGGCACTAAGGGGATTATCCATATCGGTTTCTGTTTAAAAGGAATGTATAATTGGAATCCCGCTGGATGTTCATTCTTGCCCCTGGAGGGTGATGCTTACAGCTTCATCCATTTTAAGCATGCCACAGTTGTTCTCCTTTTGAGCTTTCTTGGTTCCATCAATCATTTCTTTCAGGGAGAGTTTCTGGTCGTGGAAATCAATTTGGTGTTGGTTTATTGCACCCTGATTTCTGTGGGACTGCGTACATCTTCGGAGAACAACGAGGCAGAGGAAGGAAATGAAGACGATGGATTGACGAGCTAAGAAAATTTGTGGGTATGGATTAGCATTAAAAGACCATAAACATACGCATGTGGAAGGTCATATTCTGAGGCTATTGTCCTGCATTGGACGTCTAATGGTGTGTGTATGTGTGCGCTGTACAAGTGTTTTTGTGCATTTATGTGAGTGTTTTTGTAAAATAAATTATACAGTACATGCTTTTTAGTGCATCATCTGAATTTAGAGTTTAGGGTGGATTTTTGGGGGAAATCGTACTCATGTCATCTCAAGAATTGAAATGCTAATTTACTTTCTTTCGAGAAAATATGAGCTGTCCATTATTATGTATTCCATTATGATAATGTGGCAATCGATGCATAATAGTATTTCGGAATGACGCGCTCAGGCACTTATGGAAATGAAAGCTTTACGTGGAAAGCTGCAGTCAAACTCATTGCATTTGTCACGGTGGGAAAGAGAGACTCGTTGCATTTATCATCTCTTTGACTATTGTTCTCTTCTCTCGTTGCAAGTTCTTTTTATATAATGACGTTCAATTTGTGCATTAACGTACAGATACATTGATCGTGATATAACGTGGAGTTATCTATGTTCACATCTATCTCATGAAATCAATATTGCCTGATTGGGATAATGGTTTGCTGTTTGTTTTCTCTTTTGGTGCTAACCTTTCTTTCGTGAAAGATTTTGTATATTGAAAATACTAGCATATGTCTGCTGCAAGTTTTTTTTTATTGATACACCTGCTCACTTGTTTACATAATACAAAGGGCAACCATCAAACTGAAGTGCAAGTCTTTCACATAGAGTGAACTATTACCTAGCTGTTGTACAGTACAAAACAAATAGTGGAACTTTACATACCCTCTATATCCAACGTCCGCGTCCCCTTTTTGCACATCAAAGCTCCTCATGAATGTTAGAAAAACTGAAGTGCTTTCAGTGCTGGAAATTTAATATTGACAACTGCACCGGCCTTCGGCAAAGTGACCTCCCTTCAAATTGAAGAATTTCATTTTTGATGATACATGGAGAATATTAAATATAACTGATAACGGTTGATTACTTCTTTCACGAAATAGATTTTTTTTTTTTAGCGATAGACACCATATGTATGTTTTGCGGTGATTTATGACTTTGAAAAAATGTCAATGGATTATCTTTAAAGAAATATGAACGTGCCTCGTTAAGGCCATATATTCTGTCTGCGTACCGTATGTTATTTATGCCGAATTAAGAAATTTGTTGTGCACGCAAAGTTATTGTTGTTTCAGTATCCTTTTCATCTCGTGCAGACGATGCTTCAAGCTCATTTTATGAAATTCGAGGTAAAGCAAATTTAAGAAAGAAAAAAAAATAGATAATTGACAATCTGGATTGCATTCACGGTATTGGTTCGGATTTCCTAGGAGTTTTTTATATGAAGCTTTACGCAATATGAACAACATTTATGCCAATTTAAGGTGAAATATTACAAAGCGCTCCCATCGAATCTTTGTTGAATGAGTGATTAAAGTCATTATTGTATTAATTTCTCTGTATGTGGAATTCTAATTACGCTCATACACATATGCTTTTTTTCATTTACCTTTGTTTGAGGTTTAAGCCAAGTTTGGCTGTTTTTGGTTGAGATTTTTACAAAACACCTTTTTTACATGTCTCTTAAAAATGTCATGACTAAGCAAGAAATATTCTATGGTAAGAGTTTCATTAGGTATGCCAGTGTTTTATTACTTGGCCTGCTAAACAAAACTGTCTTGTTAGCAACGCTTTGCTTCTAATAAATGTCACAAATTGAGAAAACGTCCTTAAAATGAATCGAGATTTGGAAAAAGATTACCGTTCAATCTTACAATCAATGGCATGGGTGAGGAAGTAAGCAAAATCAAGAGGTCTTGCTATCAATTACTAGCAAAGTGTAGACTTGTGGAACACCGGACATATCTGTCAACAAGAACAGCCTGTTATAATTAGCGTTTGCCATTGGAATAAACATTTATTTGATACCATAAGGTTATTGCTAAAAGGGCTTTATATAGAATAGACGGTATTAAGTAAATTGTCATAGATATCTATGGTAAATGACGCTAATAATCGTTTAAATTAGAAAATTTGCACTCACAAAAAAAGGGTTTTGAATTTACTTAAGAAAAAACGCTTCTAGTAGTATGACATAATGACTGGATTGATACACATATTTTATCAACACCGTAATAAAAGTCTTTTATGCCATTGTTTTATATCAATATAATAATATGGATAATTTTCTAATATGTCATTATAGAATGTTTCCGCACCTTAATTACTTAGCTCGTAATTATTTTGAAATGTGAGAACTATAGTTTAAAAGATGTCTCGTATACACACAAATGAAATATAAATTGTCATTTCAATTGATAAATTGCGCCTCTTATTTTCCATGTAGCCTACGTTCCATCAGGTAGAGTTTTTTCGACATCCATTTGCAGATACTTTACTTGGTAGGAAAAGTTTATAAAATATTTAAAATTGGGAAATGGTCTGGTTGCTCAAATATATATTCCAAATATCGGCAATATTATTGGAATGTGCAAATATTACTCATCACATTCCTGAATCGTTGATAGAAATAAATTCTGGTTCTACAGATTTTAAAATCAATATCTACTTTTTGTTATTTGTTTTATTGCAGTTTTATATTCACTTTATCAACCAATTTTGATCTGTGATATTCAAAGAAACACCGCAGCTATTCGAAGTATGCAACATCAAAGGATTAGATATCAAGAATTCCAGTTTATTTTCCGTCCATCTCTTGGTAGTGCTTTTGCTCGAATTGCGAACATGGTCGTCAGCATTAAAAAAAATTTCCTTTGGTAACTGTATATCTTGATGATTTCAAAAGCATTAATGGGATAATAATTTGGATGGCACTTTTCTGTTATTCATATTATCTATTTGTTTTATTGACATGATTTTTTTCTTGTTGGCCATGTACCATAACTGTGATATCTTTAGTAACACTGAAGGAAGGGGATTAACCTCTTCAAGAATTTTACAGGCGCTTTTAAGCATGTACAAAATGAAGATTTATTGATAATTATTATACTATCGTAATTTATACCTACTATAACAGATTTTATCTAAATGGTAGGTGGGGGCAACGTAATTAAAGTCTTTCACCGTCATTATTTCCTTAAGCTAGAGCGGTAGAACTCTCCTACTCTATCACTATCATCAAATTTTATCCCTCCCAGTGCCGCAAATCTCACTTGAAGTTCGTTTCAGCAAATGTTATTATGTCCAGTTTTTTTTTTCTTTAAACTAATCAACTCTTCACTATAGGTACTTCTACTGTGGGAGAAAGTTCATTGGTTTGACAATCCATGGGTACACCCCGGAGCACCAGTGAATTCACTATAACCATTTTTTCTTAAGCTGACAAATTTGCACTCAAGGCCACGCCGTTTGCAGATGTTGATTGGGTAAGTGATTGATGGAATGATGAAAGTTGCAAATGGTTTCTTCACAATGCCAATAGAAATAATGAAACACATGAGCCGGTACCATGCATAACTGTAGAAGTAAAGAAAGCATTAAAAGGAATGAAAAGAAGTAAAGGAGCAGTAGAAGATTGCCTAACAATTGATTTAATAATAGATGGAGGGTATTTCATAGTAGTTAAACTCGCTGAACTTTACGCAAAATATCTGCGAGTATGCCCTGTAAAAAAACTTGGAAAAAACTTTATCATTATATTAATTCAGAAAAAGCGAGACATTAAAATACCTGAAAAATTATCGCCAAATAAGTGTTTTATTCTCAGTAATATATGATGTATTTACAAAGATTATATTAGGCCTAATAGGAAGACAGCTAGACTTGAATCAACCAAGAGATCAGGCAGGAATTATGAGCTGGTATTCAACAGCTGACCATACCCAAGTTATTAATTAGGGTTGTTAGGTCCTATTGGTAATGTCTTTGTCTGGTGATGGCCGGATTGTGTCGAATCCTGCTCAAACTCGTCAGCTTCTTTAGTGTCTGTGACCATGCCATCCTTGTAAGCTAAGGATGCGGGGTCTGGGGGAATCAATAGTTCTGCCTGCTGAGTCATCAGCAACCATTACCTGGCCTTCTCTTGTCCCAACGTGAATGGAGTGCTGATCATGTATATATAATGTGTATGGTCAGTCTCTAGGGCATTGTTCTGCTTGCAAGGGCAATGTCACTGTCCCTTGCCTCTGCTATTCATGACCGGCCTTTAAACCTTTAATGAAATAATCAACAGAATATAGTAAACCAATATGTATGGCATTTATAGACTTTAAGAAAGCTTTCAATTCTGTCAAAACTTCAGCAGTAATAAAAGCCTTTCAAAGATAAGGAATAGATGAATCTTATGTTAAAGCATTTGAGGATATCTGTACAGGAAATACACCAATCCTAAAACTACATAAAGATGGTGAGAAAATTCCAATTGAGTAAGGATTTAAACAGGAGGACCCCATCTCCCCTGAATTATTCACTGTGTGCCTAGAAGTTTTTTTTTTAACAATTTATATTGGGAATTAATATTATATACCTAAACAACTTAAGATTTGCAGATTATATAGTTGTGTTTAGTGAATCATGAGGGTAATTGCATAAGATGATAGAAGATTTGAATAAAGAAGAAATGTAGGACTGAAAATGAATATGAATAAAACCAAGATAATGTTCACTGAAAATAAGGGTTATGGGCAAACCTCTAGAGGTTGTTAATAAATATATGTACCTCAGACAGTAAGTGTTTCTCCAGGACTACGAAACCAAAATTAGAATAAAAATAAGCATGGACTGGAGAGCTTTTGGTAAACAAAATGATATGAAAAGTAAAATGCCATTTTCTCTATAAAGAAATGTATTTAATGAGATGGTCCTACTAGTATTAACTTATGCATCAGAAACTTGGAGCCCTAGTAAAGCCTTAGAACGTAAGCTAGTTACAACTTAAAGAGCTCTGGAAAGAATTATGATGAGAATAATAATAAGAGACAAAAAAAAAAGGAACATAGATACGAGAGCAAACTAAAGTAGATGATATTCTGTCAACATGTAAGAAAAATAAATGGACTTGGGCAGGATATATTTAAAAGATTTAAAGGGTGCTCATTAAATGACAGAAGCAAGGGACAGTGACATTGCCCTATCAAGTAGGATAATGTCCTAGAGACTGACCATATATACATATGATCAGCGCCCAAGCCCCTTTCCACCCAAGCTAGGACCAAGGAGGGCCAGGAAATGGACGCTAATGGCTCACCAACCAAAGAAACTAACGAGTTTGAGCGAGACTCGAACTCCAGTCTGGTGTTCACCAGCCAGGGACGTTACATCAGCCACCACAATAAGTATAAATATTAAAAGATAATAGAGTGACATTAAATATAACAGAATGGGTCACTAGAGATTGCAAAAGATGTAGGGGAAAGAAGAAAAAACGATGGATTGACGAGCTAAGAAATTTTGCTGTTACAGACTCTTATAGAAAGATCATAAGCAGACGAAAGTGGAGGGACATGTCTGAGAGCTTTGTCCTGCAGTGGAACAGTCACAGATGATATATATATATATATATATATATATATATATATATATATATATATATATATATATATATATATATATATATATATATATACATATATATATATATATATATATATATATATATATATATATATATATGTATATATAAATAAATTTATACATATACAGTGGAACCTCTATATACAATCTTAATTCGCTCCGGGACCTGCTTCGTATGCTAAAACAATTGTATGTTGGAGCAAGTATTCCTATAAGAATACTTCGTAAATTTTGAAATTCGTTCTACAGCCCAAAAACCTATGATAACCCGTTAATAAATTATTGAGAAATAGTAAATAAGAAAAGGTGGTTTTATTGTCACTTTACCCTGGAGACAGGCCAACGTGGGTGTAGGATTTGCTACGCAGGAGGAGACGGACGGTCGGCGAGTAGCTAGAGATGGTGACTGCGATAACGTACCGTAACTTATTCTAACTTACACTATGTGAATTCTAACCTAACTTAGGTTTTTTTTTTCATATTTTATATTTTTTTACATTTTTTTTTTTTATTTTTTATTTTTAATTTTTATCACTTACATGTGACACTTCGTAATAAAAGAACACACAGAGAGAGAGAGAGAGAGAGAGAGAGAGAGAGAGAGAGAGAGAGAGAGAGAGAGAGAGAGAGAGAGAGAGAGAAATATGAATATGATGTTTATTGTCAAGCATGCAATAAAACATGCTGAATTAGTGAGTCCTTAAAATAAGATTTAAAAAGTTATCATTGATCTCTCTCTCTCTCTCTCTCTCTCTCTCTCTCTCTCTCTCTCTCTCTCTCTCTCTCTCTCTCTCTCTCTCATTAAAGATCAGATACTCACCAGATTTGTCTGCCTTCAAATAGGACTCTGACAGAGAGCCTTACCTTATTTCCTTATTGCCTTATTCTATGTTTGGGTTCCCCTACCCTCAGTGTGAGGCACCTCGTATATCCACCAGAGAGTTGCTAATCCATCTTCCGGTGTATTTTGCATCTTCCAGTCTTGGATGGTCTGGGATGCATCTTAGGTGTTTATCGAGCTTAGTCTTAAACACATCTACGCTCACTCCTGATATGTTTCTTAGATGAGCTGGCAGAGCATTAGATAGTCGCTGCATTATCGATGTTGGTGCTTAGTGGATTAATGTCCTCTGTGCCTTCATTAGTTTTCCTGGTATAGTTTTGGGCAGTATTAATCTACCCCGGCTTGCTCTTTCTGATATTTTTAGCTCCATGATGTTTTCAGTTTTTCTTTCGATTTGCTTCCATGCTTGTATTATCATATAGCGTTCTCTTCTCCTTTCTAGACTGTACAGTTTTAAAAATTGCAGTCTTTCCCACTTGTCAAGGTCCTTAACTTTTTCTATTCTAGCAGTAAAGGACCTTTGTACACTCTCTATTTATGCAATATCCTTTTGTAGTGTGGGTACCATATCACATTGCAGTAGTCGAGTGTACAACATACATAAGTTTTGTACAGAATAATCATGTGTTCAGCTTTCCTTGTTTTAAAGTGTCTGAATCGCATTCGCATTTTTGCTTTACATTTAGCCAACAGTATTGCTATTTGGTCGTTGCATAACATATTCCTGTTTAACATTACACCAAGATCTTTAATTGCTTCCTGGTTTGTGATTGTCTCGTTATTAGGTCCCCTCTACGCATATAACATTCCTTCTCTGTTTCCATAATTTATTGATTCGAATTTATCGGAGTTAAATACCATTCTATTTATCTCCGCCCATTTATATATATTTTTTTTTAGATCTCTTTGTAATGACTTCCTATCTTCATCAGAAGTAATTTCTCTACTTATTCTTGTGTCATATTACAGTCTATGTCTGAGATCATAATAACAAACAGCAGTGCAGCTAATACCATACCTTGTGGCACGCCAGATATTACCTGAGCTTCATCTGATTTCTTGTCATTTGCAACCACTATCTATTTTCTGTTTTGTATAAATTCTTTTATCCATTTTCCTATCTTTCCCACAATATTATGCTTTCTCATTTTTTCTCTAATATATTATGGTCTACCTTGTCAAAGGCTTTTACAAAATCTAGGTAGACCACATCTGTGTCTTTTTCATTTATCATTTTTTATATATGTTTTCATAGTGTGCTATCAGTTGGGTTTGTGTACTTTTTCCGGGAACAAAACCATGTTGACCTATATTAAGAAAATTATTTTTACCCAAATGATTCATTATTTTCTTTTTTATTACCCTTTTATACACTTTCTTAATGTGATGTTAGACTAACAGGTCTATAATTGCTTGCCTCTAGTCTTGATCTTCTTTTGAAAATAGGGGTTATGTATGGTAATTTATGTTTAACATATATCTCGCTCATATCTACACTTTGTCTTAGCTGTATTGCAAGCGGCTTTGCAATAGTGTGTGCAGTTTTTTTTAACTAAATCGCTGGAACTCCATCTGGCCCGGCCGCTGACCCATTTTTAATTTCGCTTATAGCCTGCACTATATCTGCTTCATTAATATCTATATCGGTTAGATATTCAATATTTTCTTCTCTCATTTCAGTTTCATTATTCTAATTCGCAGTTCTTGGCGTGAATTCACTCTTATATTTTTTCTGCTAATATGTTGCATATTTCTTTTTTTTTATTTGTTAACTGTCCTTCAATTCTTAGAGGGCTTATTTCTAATTTCTCTTCATACTTTGGGTTTTTTCTTTATATTTTGAAGTGTCCTTTCTTCTAAGTCCTTTTTTTCATTTTCTTTCGATTGTATAATCTTTTTTTCTGCATTTTCTATCTTTTTATTTCCATCATTTTCCATACATTTTTTTCTTTTGCACGATTTCTCTTCCACTTTCTAATTTTCTGAAATCGGATCCTTGTGTCTCTTGGTATGCATGTCTGATGTTTATTTTATTTTTTTTTTTTTTGGTTCATATCTTTCAACAATTTTTTCCAGCATTTTATACAGTATATCCATATTTACCTGTATATTATCACTTACTAACACATTTTTCCAATCTTTGTTCAATTCTTCATTTATTTCTGACCATTTTATATTCTTAATATAAAAATTATATTTTCCATATCCTTCCCATTGTTTTGTGCTTTGTTTATCTCTGTGTTCACTTGCTTTGGAATGGACTATTAATTCTATTGTGATCTGAAATTCCCATGTTATACACTTATTTCTTTAACATATTTCACCTCATTCACAAATACTAAATCTAGGACATTGTCCTTTCTTGTTAGAATGTGGTTTATTTGTTGCATATTATGTTTTAATAGCATATCTTGAAGCTTTTCAAACTGTCTCTCATCTTCTGCGCTACCATTACTCTCTTTTATATATATATATATATATATATATATATATATATATATATATATATATATATATATATATATATATATATATATACGACTTTATTCTATCCGTTCTTTACAACCCACGAAAGGAAAGCTAAAATCTCTGGATAGGAGTATATTCCAGTCTTTATGGTTTCTACAAATATCATCTATTTTTTTTTTCTATTATGTCAAACTCCTTAGTATTTGGGGGTCTGTAAACTACAGTATTCACTAATTTTTCATATTCAAATTCTACCACAATCAATTCACATTCTGTTTTGCTGTATTTTTCCCAGACTTTTCCTTGATTTATGTCTCTTCCATATATTGTGGTTCCCCCTTGATTCCTATTTGTTCTGTCTGATTTATATGTTTGGAAACCCTTTATCTGGCCATCACTGCCCTTATCTGGCCATCACTGGCAGTCTCTTAGGAATACTATGTTTCACTTATATTTAATATATCTATTTTTTCAATTTGGGTTAGTTCTTCTAAGAATTCTATTTTCCTTTTAGAGTTACTGGTGACTAAACCCTGTGCATTCATCACTATGATGGTTTGTGTTTCATCCCCATTATCTAATATTGGTGATAATATTGATTCTCCCATGTTTCCTTCCTGTCCTGATATGATGTTCTTTTCTTCATTTCCAGGAATTCTGCCATTAGAAAATCCAACTTTTCTAATATATTTGCTCTTTCGCCTCCGTATTTATTTTATTGTGTTTACCTGCAATTATCCCCATATCTGCACCAACCCCCGATATTATAGATGCATTCTTTGTAGTTTGTCTCTGTGCATATTTGGGTTGAAAGGCATCATATCTTGGGGCCTTTTGTGCATAGCTCTGTATATACTAGACTTCTTTTTTTTTTTGTTTCCTTTTTTTTTTCATTTCATTTTTGCCTACATTTTTCTTGTCTATTTGCTTTTGAATTTTCTGACTTTCAATCATGGTTACAGGATGCATATTTCAACAATTTTTGTTGAATTTGCATCCTTTTCCTTCTTTCAGGTTTATGCATATTTTTGGATGGAGATCTCTGCATTCGTCTCTGTATCCGTCTAAATATGCACATTTACCATATATTTCATAACTATGGCATATCTTTGCATGCTTGTAGTAGCATTTTTTGCCAAATCTGCAATTCCCTCTTCAGTAAATTGCAGACTATATCTTTCTTTTCTTTTTTCTCTTTTTCTGGCTCTTCCCTAAAAGTATGTAGGTCTGGGTAGAGTCTCGGGTCTATTATTTGTATCCATCTGATTATTTGTTTCTTCGTAAGTATGTTGCTGAATGGCATCATTATTTCCTCTGCATCCTTACACATATCCAGTTCATTTTCTGTTCTTCTTCTTTATCTTCAACTATTTGCAAATTCAGTCTCGACTTAATTATATTTTACAATCCAGACTAAGCATGTTGAGCAGAGAACCTTTGTGTGTTTATTATTTATTTTTTGTTGTTCTTCAGCGCAAGTAGGGTGTGTTGGCACATGCCATGCATTGCATTTCCTTAACAATTGTTGCGGATTAAAAATACTGTACCACATCTTACATGTATTGCACCATTTTGGCCTTCATTTTCCCAATGCATCAATCAGCATATTCACCATATTGGACTTTTTATTGTTCTTGAATGGAATGTGCTGATTGATGTAAACTTTCTTTATAAGTCTCTTTATCACCTGGATCTTCTTTGGAATTTCTTCTTTTATTTTGATGTTGTTTTCCGCAGACTTGCTTCTGTTTGTTGTATCATATGTCAATATGTTTGAGAATATATTTCCGTTACACTGGTCGGAGCTATCAGCGACCTCTGTTATCAAGAGGTCTAGTTCTTGTGCCAACTCATGGAATTTACTCTTACTCTTGCTGATTGCAGCAATATCCCTCCATGCTTTGCATGTGTAATAGGCTGCCATCTTGTTTAGATTTTTTGTAATTCACAAGATAACTATCCTATCCTGACGTTTTATCCCACTTTTCTGACCTCAAATTAATCACCGACTATTCACGAAAACTTGTAGCTATATTGCACTCGATAGCCTTTTGTTATATGCATTAAGTCAGCTGATTTCTCGGGTCACAAAATGGGACTCACTAGCCTACAGTAACACAGAGAGAGAGAGAGAGAGAGAGAGAGAGAGAGAGAGAGAGAGAGAGAGAGAGAGATAACTTCTTAAAACTTATTTTAATTATTCACTCATTCACTTTATTGCATGCTCGGCAATAAACATCATTCTCTCTCTCTCTCTCTCTCTCTCTCTCTCTCTCTCTCTCTCTCTCTCTCTCTCTCTCTCTCTCTCTCTCTCTCTCAATCTTAGTTTTTCTTGCTTCACTTTGATCCCCTTCGATGGTTTGACTGCTTTAATGTCTTCCTTCTGCTTGATGATCGTCGAGATCTTAGACCTATTCTGGCCTTATTGTTTAGCCAGATCACTCACACGCACGCCACACTCATGTTTTTCTATAATTTCTTGCTTCAATTCTAATGAAAGCATTGCCTTCTTCCTCTTCTCACCACTACTAATACCTTTACTGAAACTAAGCTTGTTAGGACCCATGATTATACATGAATTAAAAAATGAAACATGAAAAAACGAAGATAATAAGCACTCTTAATAACAGACCGAACAGAGCACAAACACACGATGTGCACTAGAACAGAGTACTGACCGACTCGATGCTCAATGGCGTCCCTCCGACGTGCTGCCGTCTACCGGCTTAAACAAGATCTATGTCGGATGTTGGAGCATGACTTCGGCTGTCGCGACAAAAATTTGATTGAATTTTACTTCGGATGTTGGAACAATCGTATGTAAAGGCAATCGTATGTAGAGATTCCACTGTATATATATACATACATATATATATATATATATATATATATATATATATATAAATATATATATATGAACATATATACACCTGGAGTGAGTCTGCAACCAAATATATAAATGTATATATATATATATATATATATATATATATATATATATAAATAATATATGTAAATATATAAGCATATATACAATTGGTGTCTGCAACCCATTACTAGGAGTTTCTCTGCCTTGGTGTACAGTATATTTGCACCTAAAATGATTGACATTTCCCAGTCTAGCATTATCTAGGTTTTATTGCTTTACTGCCATCACAGTAACAGTCAAAAGTAGTTAGAATGATTCTATGTATGTGATTGCTGTTGACATGAGGGAGAGTTTCTTCATCTCTATGGAGCGCATGTCTACCTTGTGGAAATAAAGTCTAGATGTTAAAAGTGAATAATAGAGAAGACCCTGATGTTATTGAGATCAAATGTCTGTGTAGAGTATGATGTAGTCGAGGGGCAAGTGTAATCCCGTGGGATTTTGAATGAAGGGAAGGAATGACTGTGTGGAATATATTGGTAATATGGTCTACAACCTCTCACTACCAGGTGTTTTTACTCAATCTGTAGCAGAAGGCCTGTGTGATGTCACTTATCCAGGATGGCCGCCACTAAGGAGATGGGTGTAGATTTTCCTCAGTAACTCGTTCCAGAGTGACCTATGAAAATATCTTGAAAGTATTTATTTGTTTTATGTAAAAAAATAGAAAAAGTAATGAATATGTATTTTTGTATTTCATACCATGCAAGATATAAGCAATTATTTTAGTTTCCCATACCAGATAATCATATATTGTTGCTTTTCCATTCATAACGCGTTCCAGAGTGGTTCTATGAAATTTTTTCCTTAAGATTTATTTGTTCTGCATAAAAATAATTCAAACTTTTATATAAAGAACTAAAAAATTTTTGTAATTTCTTCAGTAATAAAAAAGGTCTATATGAGCCACAACGACTTTCACTGAAAATGACAACTGACATTAAAATATCCTATATAGAAGGATTTGAAGAAATTGAGAACATGAGAACTCTTCTTAAAGCTGCTAGGACCCTAAGGAGATTGTTTCTTAAGAGTGAAAAATGGGAATTCAGTGGAAATTTGGAGAACATAAATGTGGCAGAAATTATTCCAAAAGAAGTCTGTAATTTCTTTAAGTGATGCATCCAAGAGCAGATGGATTTGAACATTACTTCAGCAAAACAAGATTTGTAAGGCCTGCAGAAGGCTCACATATTGTCACAGTATTTTATTTGTGAAATACTATCTCTACGTCAGGCTTTCAATGTCACTGCTACAAGTATGTGTGTTGTGTACTTGTAGCAATGACAATGCACTCATCCACCTGAAGCAAATTCATAATTAAAGTTTTGCACAGTATTGAAGCTTCCATGGGCCCGGCCATAGTTCATCGCTTGGAGACTAATGTATCAACAAAGGTTGTGAAATCTATGGATGAATGTGATGGAGCCTATGTTCCCTCACAGGTAGTAAAAGGGAGATTTGTCTTTTATGTAGCAGACAATATCAAATTTCAAAAGGATATCCCATAAGGCAAAGGAACATTACATAGCACAGTTATGGGGGAGTATAAAGAAAAAAAAGAATTAGATGTCCCCACTGCAATCTAGATATCAGAACTGACATTACTTCACTGGTTAAGGAAAGCCCCTTGGTCCTTTTAGGTAATCCCTTTTGAAATTCCGAAAGGAAGCAGACCAGGAAATTCAATTATTATCACCCAAAACAGTGGTAACACATGCCAAGATGTCTTAGATTCCTATTGGCTAGAGGATCTAAATTGGATGATGGCAACAGACCTACCATTAAACAGTAATCCAGATATCTTGGAAGAGGTGTTACCAGATACAAGGCTTACAGATCTGCTTAATGCCAAAAGTGATGAAGATACCAAACTAGCTTCTGAATCAGTCAAGACCGCCCCAGCTTGGTCAGCTTATGATTCAGTCATGAATGAAGCAACACAAGAAGCTAGAATTTGTGTGTTACCCCTTATATAAAGTAGCCCTAGAGGCACAACCACACAACTCACATTCACGAAGAAGCTGGAAAACCTTACATATCACGCCTGAGACTTAAAACAGTTGTTTCTTTGGATTTGGTCTTATACAAGCCTGTGCTGAAGCTAACTATGCGCAAAAAAGAACTGTCAAAGAACTGGGTTTTTAGGCCAGGTGAACTACACATGATGTTGGCAAAATTTTGAGCTATAGGATATATCTTTGATGGAACAGGGTTTGATTCTACACTCGCCTTACTGTATGATGGCAGCACTGTATGTAAAATGCTAGCAGGGAAAAGGGTAATAGCAGCATTGAAGCATATACAATATTGAGACTTTGCCTTTTAAAGTCCTATATTGATGAATTTTACAATAGAACTATTCCAAAGAAATTAAATCAAAAGGAGATTTAAAAATCCTGACTGATTTGACTGTGCTGACATGAAGGAAACATTTGAAACAAAAGAATCAGAGAACAAATCAACATCCAGTGACTCGTCGGCATGTGCATATGGTTGATCCAATGCTCATGTTCATTTACATCTGTTCGGACTATAAACTGGGAGTTACATCTGCAGCACTCAAAGAGTATTGTGAAGTATTTCTTTACCCTTTATATGACAAACTTCTCCAGTATGATAGCTTGGTGCATAACGGATATGAAACAGCTGGGAAGCACATATCCAGACCTGTGGAATGAGTTCAAAAAAAGAACCTGAGTAGTACAAAAAACGAAGTTCATGAAAGGGAACTGTGCTGTTAGAAAATTAAATTAGCCTACCATTTTGCACTTTAGGTGCTGATGAAGCTTTTGAACAGGAAAACAGGCCAATGAAAGTACTTGTTGGATTTGTGAGTATATCACAAAAGAAACTGGTCTAATAAGATTCTTTTTGACCTTTCCATACTTGTCAAGGCTTGCTTCAGTAACAAAACATATGTTATGTTTGGCATCACAAATCATGAATGGTTAAAAAATCATGATCTAACAGGCTCTTAAGAAAAATAGCAAAAGCAATATATAACCTGCTTATACACTAGTCTCAACACATCTGTTATTCAAGTAACATATGATAGAAATTAACTCGTCATAAAAAGCGTTTTTTTGGTTATGTAATTAAAAGATACATCAGAAATGACAAAAAATGGGAGCCAGTTGTACAACTTCAAGGGATATCGGATAAGATAATGCCGCTGTAGCTTGAGGGTAACCATGAAGAAAGAACTTCATGTATGCTAGAATGCATGGAAAACCGTGAAGACTAAGGTTTCAGACACCATTGTCCAGCTGAAGGCAGATTGGACAATTTTTACAAGGACTCGCATTTCATCAATAAGCAGCACTGACATAGATCTATATGAATACCTTGGTATGAATACCTTGTCAGTGCCTCTGACAATGTTTAACTTGGATGGAATAATTCTTCTTTCCACAAACAAGAGCAATTTTATGAACATTCTTGGAGAGCAACACTCCCTGTACCATAAAAATCCCACAGAGACTACCTCAAAGGATGAATGATATGTGTGTCAAAGTAAACTAGTGTCAGATCATTTACTGTCATTGTACTGGATGGAATGGCGGAATTACCTAACCTGAAAATAAAAACATCCAATTTGAAGACATGTGGCATGTATTCAAATCTGATGTTTATAACAGACTTGAACCTTTGATGAAACTTGCTTAGTCTTGAACACCTACCTTGAAGATTCACCTAAGAGCTACATATGAATGGAAAAAAGCGGGAAAAATAATGTCTGTTGAGTTCAGAATAACAGACAGCACTAATATTGCAAACATTACCATGAAAACCCTTTACAGCATTCTAAAACAAAAGCTGAAATAATAGACTGTAATTTTTGCAAAGACAATAAAAAAAACCTGGTAGCTAGTTGGAGAACTGAAGCAAGATCAACTGATGGAAAGGCTGTGACAGATCTGCAATGTACCAATGAGGAGGCAGATACAAAATAATTCTTCACTGCCTTTATGCCTCCCTCCATGATGCTACTACCCTACATATAT
>NC_090732.1:99474890-99557390 GCF_036898095.1 Palaemon carinicauda | reverse complement strand
ATATGAAATTTTGACATTTTTTTTTTTCGTTGGTGATAACAATTATTAACTAAAACCGATGCTTATCCACCATCATATATCGCGGATGATGGCAGTTTTTGCTGTAGTTATTATTCTCAATAGTCTTTCTCCATTCTTCTTTATGTGTTTTACTTGCCCTTTTATTCAGCAGTGTTCTTAATTAGCTGAATATTATTTCAATTCATATACGGCGAATTTTATCCAGTCATATATTTCTTTTCATCCTCGGTCTTTTTTAAATTTAATCTCTCTCTCTCTCTCTCTCTCTCTCTCTCTCTCTCTCTCTCTCTCTCTCTCTCTCTCTCTCTCTGTCTTGTTTAACGAATAAATGATGAGCATCGTAAAACAGATGGCCTGTGTAGTTACATCGAAATAAGG
Organism: Palaemon carinicauda; assembly: GCF_036898095.1. NCBI lineage: Eukaryota > Metazoa > Arthropoda > Malacostraca > Decapoda > Palaemonidae > Palaemon > Palaemon carinicauda. The sequence continues at coordinate 99,556,991 of NC_090732.1, read as the reverse complement.
ATTTTTTTTTATTGTATTTTGATAGATGTATGATTCATTTATATTTTAATATTAGGATTGCTTTCAGATGATTGTAAATCATGTCTTCTTTCTCTTTACACGCTTAGCTTCAACGTTTTTTTTTTCTCCTTCCTTTATGAAAATAGAGATACTCGATTAAAGGAAATAGCACCTTTTTGTCCTTTTAAAATATTCCTGATGGTAGAAACAAGTAGTTCAATTTTCAACAAGCACGCTCCCGTTGTCTTCAATTATGGCGAGTTTCATGTTCGGGTGACATTCGGCCTCTGAGTGTGGAATGATGTATCCTACGGAGCATAATCGCTTGTTTCCTGTTGCTTCAAATTTCTACGTTATTTGGTAAATAGCAGGTGATCATTTGCATCGCTTGTTTGAGATTCACAGGGAGCATCATGCATTTTTTTTCTTTTTTTAATAAGGTTTTACTTAAGCTTCTTATAAGTATGACGTCTTGCCACACATGTTTGACACCCTTACCTCATTTTCGACTTTTTATCTTAATACCGACGTTCTATCATTTGGGAAATTATAGGTGTGAAATAAGGAGGCGAGTTGTAGCTGACGTTTTCATACTCATGAGTTCACACGACTTATACGGGACGTTAACTCTGACTTCATGAGTCTGCCTTTCCTGATTGATTGATTGATTGATTTGAAGTTTCCTGGCATTCTGATATCGAAGGTCATTAACGACGATATCGTTTATTATAAGTAAAGAATGAAAAATAATTTATTCAAAATCATAAAAGCGAAGATATCCTTATAAAATTTAACTAGCTTTAAAAAAAAACCTGCTAATGAAATAAACCTAAAAATACCGCTAGCAAAGTACTCGTGTATCATGCCTAATAGAGGGCAGATATGTGAAAAAAATGTGCCTTTGTTAATACAAGCATGAAATTTGGCACACTGCTAGGGCAGTATCTTACAAAGATTTTTGGATATAGGGACATTTTACAAAATGGCCGATTTTGTGTTGTACGCAACTTAATATGCATATGAATACAACCATATTTACTTATTGAAGAAGCATACTAGTGGTTTTATTCAACTAAATATTTATTGTAGGAAATAAGAGACAGCAAATAAAGGTGACAAAATGTAAAGAAACCATTAATTGGTTATATTTTGGTGCATTTTTGTATTTTTGGATCGTTTTCTGCAACAAACTCTTCAAAAAGTTGTTATCAAGTACCATGGAAGGACTTACTATTTTACACTCTTGAACTCAGAGGAAGTGCTTCTGTTTGAACCTAACATCAACTTACATTATACAAAATTATGAAAATATACAAATATACAGAAAGAGCCAAAATTATACTGTGGAACCTCTAGATCCAGGTAACAAAATCTACTATATGCAATGATGCATGCATACATGTTAATATACATGTAATTAGCATTTGTGATTTCTCTTGTCCCAATACATGGTTCTACTCTCTCGTACACTCCCCACCACAGTGACAAAGAACTGTGCACTGGAGTGCAGCCTTGGCACTCTTGGACTGTCCTCTGCATTCCTTTTTTAGCCACACCTTAGTAGATGCCTAGATGCCTCAGTTGCCTCTAGGAGGGTTGAGTTTAGGTGGGCAAACTGCACCCTCCTGCTGGAAGAAACGGCAGATATTGTTCCTCAAGTCCGTGGGGATGCTTAGCACCCTATCATAGGAGACGGAGAGACCCAAGTGGAACAGTGTCTCAACCAGGTCTCGTTTGCGAGTCTTTGTGTGCATCAGTATTCCCAGGAACAGAAGCAAGGGGGTCTCCCGATTGTGGCCGTGCATGATAGATTCAATACTCGTTCTCTGTCGGTGGCGTGCGTAGCTGTTGAACATGAGGAGCTGTGAGATTGTAAGAGTCGGTGTTGATGCAGATGAGTGGCCTGACTGTTCTTGGATCGTGGGACCATTCAGGATCATAGCAACTAGTGCCAGGAGAGAATTTGGCACAGATTGTTCTTGACAGAGGGCGTCAAATGATCCACTGAAAGCTGTCTTCATCTTCAACATATCTCTTCGGACTATGTTTGCGGCTCTAGCAAGATGAACACCATCACTATCAGCATCGTGTTCACAGGCCTTGTGAAAGGCTGACTCGATGTCCTCCTTGAAAGCAAGCAGAACATCTCGGCCAGGTTTGTTCTCCTCCATGTCCGGGAAATATGCCATGATCCGGTACTTGAGTTTGGTCGAGTGGGAACGGCCAGGCAAGACTGTTCCAACCTGTTTCAGCCGATTGCTGTACAAACTTGTTAGATCTGCCAGCTTGAATACTGGTGCCACACGAGAGTCTATGCGGGCATCATCGATGTAGGACACCAGTTCTCTGAGAGCTATGAGATGATTGATATCATCCTGGTCATCCAAAGTTCTCTTTTTGTCCCTTGCATTTTTATAAAGGGAAACAGACATTTCATATGGTACAGGGCATCTTGTGCCATCATATCGCCAGCACTTAGTTTAGCAATAAGTGACTTGTCTTCTAGTTTCAGAGCACATTTCCTGATCTGTCTGTCCAAGTTGAAGGTAGAAGCTTTGCGCAGGGACTCGTTACCTGCTAGCTTGTCTCTGAGCGGTCCACACTCTGACGGGTAAACTTTGGTGTCACGCCTTCGGTAGTGCAACTGGTTGTTTTCTTCTCCTCTGCCCGAGTCAATTAAGTTTTGTTGTATTGTAATCTGCACGAATCATACTACTTAGCCCTGTGGTGCTGTAAAGTGGACTCAATACGCTCACCATCGTCGAGAGATTTTGGGAGGCAGTCAATCTCACTGAACCTGAGAAGGTTGTCTGCAAGAGTCTGGTATCCAGATCCTTCTGTGGTTTGCTTGGAGTCAGCTGGACAATGAAGAGGTTCAGTGGTGTCCATCTGAAATAACACACAGGTTCCAGTCTGTCTGGTTAATTATGTAACAAGTTGTACTTGGCCCTCCCTGGCGGGGGTCTAATAGTTTGAAATTCTTAGCCATTGTCTCGAACCAACACCAAGTCAATTAGGGGATTAGTCTATGGCTACACTACAGTGGAGTTATCTCCTGAAAACAGAAAATAAGAGTTAAAATATTGAGCTCCAGCCCAGAGGAGATGCATAATTATATGCACAAAAGAGATTTGGGTGACTGGCACTCGATGTCCCCAATAGGCCCCCATACATTACTTCTTTGAGCTGTTCAGGACCATATTAAACCCAAATCAATAGGAACACACCATTGTAGTTTCAACATTTCAGTGAGTACATCAATATCATTTGTGCATTTAGTCGCGATATTCCTAGCTACTGGTATGTAATCATTAATGGAGATATTCATGGGGTCTAAGTTCCTTTCACCAAGTTTGATTTTTTTTTTATCCATTTATATTTCCAGGAACAATATTCAGGTGTCATTCAGAATTTCAGATGCATGATTATGTTTCAAAGCTCCTATTCCAGCCATGCATTATTGCGATGGTAAACTGTTATCTATGCCCCTCATAGGCTACCGTAGGTGCATATTTTTAGTCAAGTATGAAATAGATATTAAAGCATGTTCATGTTAGTTGATAATAATCATATTATACTCAATACATTGTCTTTTGCACCAAGCACATATGACTTTGCTGACCTTGTAGGCAGAGTTTAGTTATTCGTGGCAGCCATTTTGTAAAATGACCACTGTTTTGACCGTAGGGGTAATCTGGAATGTCCCTATATCCAAAATATTTCCTAAGGGTATGCTATAACTGTGTACCAAATTTCATGCTTGTATCATCAAAGGCACAAAACTACCAGAATATTTCACAGATCTGCTGGACTATAAGTGCGTTGGTTATTTGGGACCAGACTCCACTTCTGCCAGCAATAACGTTATTGTTAGTATTATTCCGTTGAATTATCTTTCAGTATATTTTGAACAAAATAACTGGTAGAGGAGGTTGTGCACATGGATGCTGGGGAATAACCCTCACCCACAATATGCTCTACTATATACTTTCAAACTTCCTTACGTCCTGCCATAGATTTTTCACATTTAAAAAGAGTGAAAAGCCGAAGCTCAAAATCTGTCGCGCAAGACGTGCACAACATGATCGTCATTGTTAAATGATCTCGTTTACGATAATGATTACCCAGTAACCTGCCAATGGTTACGTCGTTGACTTTAAAGCCACATCATATTGGGCGGAGCTTTATGACTCTCAAACCTGACCTGGTTCTGGTTTCTGAATGCTGATTTTAGTCTCAAAAGTGTCTTATTAATCGTAGGTAGGTACTAAGGTATACTTTTGAAAATTGGGTTGGAGTGTAAAACATTCTGGCAAAACGTCATCTTCATCCAAAGTTTTGGTAAAAAGTTATTGCCGAAAAACTGTAACACTGGCTCTGAATCTCATTGTAATAAATCTCAAATATCATAGCATCCGTAAATATACACCTGATTTATTTCACCTTCATCATTACCTGAACCTATGAAAGTTTTTAAACTTCATATATTTCCATATATTTTCTAATCTTAAATTTGAATCTTATTGGATAACACATTCCTTGTATATAGCTAGTGTAATCCTAACTTCTAACTGAAAGTGTAATTACTGTATATTATGGCATTATAATAAATTTTACGAAAGATAAAAAATAATTTTACCCATAATAAATAATTACATAACTCGTTGAAATAATAAGAGAAATTGGTTCCGGTTTAGTATGTGGCCTACCTTTCGAATATGGCCTACGAAATTCTATCTGTTTTAGTATGTGGCCTGCTTTTTCACAAAAATCTCGTATCACAACTACTACGTTTTCCATAACCAGCCACGCACAGATTCAGACTCCCTGAAATATTATCTCTAAATTATTCGTTTCCATCAATTATCTTTTGCAGAAGTCCTTAATTGATTCTTTGACTTCTAGTGGAACGTCACTGTCTTATTCTTATGATTTGATTTAAAACCAAAAACCAGAAAATTCAATCAGTGCAGTAGGACCTATTAATTATAAATTATCCAGATAGTTATTAAATCTACTTTCTCCAATTTTAGGCTCCATTATACTTCCATATATAAAAATTCAGTTGATCGTTGCTATAAATTACGAAATATGTACGTGACTTCTAACCACAGATAAATCAGTTTTGATGCGAATTCGTCATTTGCAAAATTGTCCTTTAATGATTTATTGGATTTCCTGTCTGGTAGTTTAGATTCTTGCAAGTTTCTATTACCATTCATTACTATAATTAAACTCATTTGTTTGGTGTATGGAAAAATGCAAATTTAGCTTTAATGGACATTCCTATGACCTTAGTATGGCTATCGGTAATCCTTTGTCCCCTCTTTCATCCAACATATTTATTGAGTTTTCTTTAGTTTAGATAGACAACTTTAGTTTAGGCTTCTCGTGTTGTTTGGTATAATTATGTTAATGGTGTTTTGGGTATCATGAAAGAAAATTTTAATCTTGAGGGTTTTGTTTCTATCATTAATTCCTTAGGTCCATCCATAAAATTACTATAACAAGGAAAGTTGTTTTGAATGTTACACCAACCGATAAATTTAGAAAGCCAACCATAAATTATCATTATATACATTTCTATTATGAAAATATTAAGTATTCTGACTTTTCCTCTATGTACCTTATGACACTAAAAATATGCAGCCCTGAGTACATAGAATATGAGTTTACCAAAATTGAGTAAATTACCACCAATCTGCTGTCTCAAGTAAATTTTAGAAAAGTGCACGGATAGAGCTAAGAAAACTTGTTTAATAGTGTCCAGTTAGAGAAGAGAGAAGCAATGACTAACATAGTCTGTTTACCATTTCATAAATGTTTTCTGAATGTCTTACCCGTTTTGAAAATAGTAGACATAATGATTGTATTTAGATATAATTGTACATTGAAATAGATTTTTATTAAGAAATATCTGGAAATTATCATAATGTAATAGATATTACTACTTGTTCAAAATGTAACTTTTTTTTTGTCGGTGAAACATCTAACATTTTGTCAGAACAAAGTAGCGCAATAATGCTTTGCCTGCCCACTGGCTAAGATTAAATTTCAGAATCGCTTAGTTGGAGACGCGGACAATACATAATATTAATGACTTTACTAGAAGAAATATATATATATATATATACATTATATATATATGTATATATATATATATATATATATATATATATGTGTGTATATATATATATATATATATATATATATATATATATATATATATATATATATATATATATATATATATATATATTGCTTGTACTCAAATTAAGAATTTAAATCTAAGCCATGGTCTGTTTTCCAGTAATCCTGTATTATCCTCTTAAAATCTGACTTATCTGGAATGAAGAAACTGACAGTTTAGGTATCCAATTTTCCAGTATAAATACGATAGCCTTGAATATTTATTCTCATTGTAAGTTCAGAGATGTTACCAATAAGACGAAACTACGAACTCCAAACAAGTCTCTCCACTTTTCCTTTCGTGGTTATAATACATATGCCATTCCCATCACGCGTTAGCCATTGTGATTTCTATACCCACGAATACACATACATACACGCGCGTGCGCACACACATACACACACATATGGGTTAAGTATCAATGTGCAACGGAAAATGTTTTAACATACCACCATGTCTGTATATTTTGTCTTCGGATTTCTTCATACCATTTCAAGAGTCTCGGATAGAAATTTTCATAGTCACTTCTAACGAATTACACAATTATTTCACGGGTACGGTATAAAAACGCATTTTGACGATTATCAGTGTTTTCTAATAGCTATTAATGGGTTTGGGATAATAGACATTAGGTACCAGCCATGCATGAAGGACTATTATTTTATTGGAGTTGCCTCGTTTTAGATTTGGTATTTAACACCAGATCGACTACATTCTTGTACAAAATCGGTTCAGATCGGGGATCAAAAGAGCTACGACAAGAACTTTCCCTGGTGCAGATGTTGGTAGCGACTATGATCTGGTGTTTGTGAACTTCAAACTCAGGCTGAAGACAATCAAGAAGCCCAAGAACACCAGGATGAAATTCAACCTGGACAGGTTGAGGGACCCCAACATCGCAGAGTCCTTTAAGGCAACGGTTGGAGGGAAGTTCGCCCCACTGTTAACGCTTGAGGAAGACCACAGAGCGGAAACGCTGACAGCTCAATTCAACAAAGTCATGATAGAGTCTGCAAACGAAACGCTTGGAAACGTTCGCAGGAAAACACAGTGATGGGTCACAGATGAAATCATGGATATGTGCGACAAAAGAAGAGAACTGAAAAAGAATACGACCACACCCACCGGAGCAACAGAGTACAGAGAAATCAACCGCAAGATAAGAAAAAGCATGAACCAAGCCAAAGAAGATTGGATTGGAAAACAGTGTACTGTACAGAAATTGAGGATAAGCTGGAGAAGAACAACAGTAGGCGAGCGTTCCAAATCGTGAAAGATCTAACAAAACCAAAGCAAGCATGAGTCAGAACCATCCAAGACAAAGCAGGGAACTGCCTCACGGAAGAAGAAGACATACTCAAGAGGTGGACAGAGTACTGTTCCTACCTTTACAACTACCAGACCAATGGAGATCCCAATGTAACATCGTGCCACAAATCATCTAACAACTACGACTTCCCAGTTCTGAGAGAAGAAGTGGAGGAAGCAATCAGATCGCTAAAACATGGAAAAGCTGCAGGAGTAGACAACATCCATGCAGAACTTATAAAGCATGGTGGAGAGACAGTGACTGACATCCTCACTAGCATCTGCAACAAGATCTGGCAGACAGGTGAATGGCCCACACCCTGGACACAGTCCCTCATCATCACGCTACCCAAAAAGGGCAACTTACAGCAATGCCAAAACTATAGAATGATTAGCCTTATCAGCCACGCAAGCAAAGTGATGTTGAGAGTCATTCTGAACCGACTGAGACCCCAGGCAGAAGAGATCATTGCCGAAGAACAAGCTGGGTTTAGAAGAGGAAGGAGCACAACAGAACAGATTTTCAATCTTCGAGTTTTGTGTGAGAAGTACAGCCAACACCAGCAAGACATCTTCCACGTGTTCATTTACTATAAAAAGGCATTTGACCGTGTATGGCATGATGCCCTCTGGGCCACAATGAACAGGTACAACATGGGACAAAAACTGATACAGACGATCCAACAGCTGTACAATAAAGCAACCAGCACGGTCCTTGCCCAAGGCAAAATAGGCGAATGGTTCCACACTTCAGTAGGTGTCCACCAAGGCTGCCTTCTGTCACCAACCCTGTTCAACATCTTCCTTGAACAAATTATGACAGATGCACTCGAAGATCACGTGAGCACAGTTAGCATTGGAGGACGAACAATCAGCAACCTTCGATTTGCTGATGATATTGACGGCCTGGCAGGGAATGAAGATGAGCTGGTCAGCCTTGTGAAACGTCTGGATGAAACATCAACCAGATACGGAATGGAAATCAGTGCTGAAAAAACAAAGCTAATGAGAAACAGCGACGAACCAATCAAAGCAAAAATCGTGGTCGGTGGTCAACAACTTGAAACAGTCCAACAATTCAAGTACCTTGGTGCAATCATCAGCCAAGAAGGATCCAAACCAGAAGTCCATGCAAGAATCGCCCAAACAACAGTGGCGCTAACAAAACTGAATCCAATCTGGAAAGACAAAAACATCGCTGTCAAATCCAAATTGAGACTATTGCATGCCCTAGTCATTTCCATCCTTCTGCATGCTTGTGAATCCTGGACACTGACGGCAGAGCTACAGAGAAAGATCCAAGCTGTAGAAATGAGATGCTTCAGACGAGTGCTTGGCATCTCGTACATTGAGCATGTCACAAATGAAGAAGTCAACAGAAGAGTGAGACAACACTTAGGACGCTATGAAGATCTGCTGTCCACAGTGAAGAGGGGAAAACTAAAATGGTATGACCACACAACAAGATCAAGCGGCCTGTCCAAGACAATTCTCCAGGGAACAGTTCAGGGGAAGAGGAGAAGAGGGTGGCAGAGAAAGAGGTGGACCGACAACATTGCTGAATGGACAGGAAAAACCTTCGCCCAGACCCAGGCACTCGCACACAACCGTGACAAGTGGAGGCTCCTATTGCGGTGTTCCACCATGCAGCGCCCCTACGATCCTGGTGTATTATGGGATCGGTAATAGTAACGGTATTTAACCTACATCTGGCTATGTTCAACGTGTCCAAGGAATGGGAATGCCACAAGGATACTAAACACCAGTAAATATGGGCATGTAGCCTATGAACTAGGTAAAATCTACATATCTGAAATCTGTAACTGTAGCAGATACTAAACTCAAAAAAATCAGGGAATGTAACAGAAATTAACGCCACGAATCTTGGAATGTAGAAGATGTGTGACAGAGAAATCCGGCAATTTAGCTGATATTAGATGCTTGGAGTCCAGGATTGCAGTGGATAATAGAAACCAAGAATCCTTGACTTGAATGTGGCTGACACTAGTCACTCCAGAAATGTCTTTGCTACTATAAACCAAGGATGTGAAAATATAGTAGATACTAGACATGAAAATTGCAGCAGATAAATAAGGCATCAGTAATCCGAACTGTAGCAATTACGAGAAGCCAAGAATCTAGTAATAAAGCTGATGCTATGTGTCATGAATCCATAAATATAGCATATATTAGAAACTGAGAATACAATCGAGAAACTGAGAATGCAATCGATATTAGGCACCAGGTATCATGGAATTTGGAAGTTATTAAAACCCAGGAGTATGGGACTCTTAACAGATAATGGACGCCATGACAACATTTATATATCAAATACGAATTTAGGAGTCTTTACTGTATCAAGATACTAGACACCAGGAATCCTTTAATTTCACAGATATTAAGCATAAGAAACCCTTGAATGTAGTAGATATTAACTAACACTAAATATTGGATATAACAGATACTAAACACCATGAATCCAGGTATGAAGAAGATACCAGACAGTACAAATTTTTCAATGTTATAAAAATTAGACACCAGGAATCAGGACAGTTGTAGACGATAAATGTCAGAAGTCTGGAAATATAGGAGATGCTGGAAAACACGAGTCACAAAATAAAGCAGATAACAGATACCGTAAATTCAGAAATATAACAGATACTAAAACCTGGGAATTTAGTTAATACTAGATCACCTGAATATGATATATAACTGGTACATTTCACTAGGAATCCAAGAAAACAGCAAATACTGAATACCAGGAATAGCTAAAAATAGACACTGAAAATGCAGTTGGTACCACATGTTAAGAATCTGGGAATGCAGCAAATACTAGACCCCAGAATATATCAGAATCCTTGGACGTACCAGATATTGCGCTCCCTGAATATGCGAATGTAGTAGGTCCTACACGCCAGGAATCCTTTCATGTAGCAAATACTAGACGCCATGAATCTTAAGTGTAGAAGGCACTACATCAGACACCTTTAATCTTTGGCTATGGATTTAAGATACTAGATATCTGGAATTTAGGACTGTAGCAGATACCCTACATACACCAGGGATCCTTAAATTTAGCAAATACTAGACGCTATGCATCCAGGGATGTAGCAGGATTCCAGGAATCTGGCAAGTATCTCATTTTTTTTTTCTTGTGTATAAGATCTCCAGAAAATTGGGAGATTTGGGCTCCAGCATTGCCATGTGCCATTTCTCGAAAAGATCGTCTATACACTTGGAATCTTTTATTATAAAAAAGATATTAGACTGAGAATTGGGAATATAGCAGAAAATAGACACCAAGAAACTGGGATTTCAGCAGTTATCAGATGGCAGAAATCTGGTAATGTAACCAATCTAGACTCCAGGAACTCACAAACATACAAGATACAACAGACATTGATTATATTAGAAACTAGACATTAGGCATCAGGAATCATATAATGTAGTTTATACTACTATATATGCCAAGAATCAGTGAATATACCAGACTAGATATTGGAAATGCAGCAGATATTAGACACCAGAAATCCGGGAATACAGCCGATACTATACTTAAGAAATCAGATAAAAAAGCAGATATTAAACTACAGTGATGCATTAAAAAATCAGGGTTGTTACAAATACTAGACATTAAGACTTTTTGAATGCTGAAGATACTAGACATGAGGAATTTTCGATATAGGAGATACTAGACACTGGAAATCGGAAAATTTAACTAATACTATAAATCAGGAATCCTGGACATTATCAAGTACAAGCCACCGGGAATATGGAAATATAGCAAATGCCAAATGCTGAATATGCATCAGATAATAAAAAGCGAGACCTCGGAAATATAGCAGACACAAGACATCGGGAATGGAACAGATATAAGGTAACAGGAATCTGGTAATATATCAAATACTGAACATCAGGAATTCTTGAAATTAGCAACGGTACTAGGCATCCCAGAATTTAGATAACGCAACATGAGTATATTTCACGGATTCCTGAGGTATAAGTACTTTGCTAAATTCCCTGAATCTTGGTAAACGCATAATTTGAAATAATGTCTATGACCAGTATTGAAAGGTGAGAAAGCATAAAGCTAAAGCTTCGTTATGTTGTACATTCTTGCTCTTTCATCAGATTTATTTTTTATTTTCATGGGTAATTTAGACGAACGAAAGATTCCTTGGTTCTTTCCGGTTACAAGTCAAGAGACAGAGTTTCACGGATGTAATACTTGCTTTTTATTTTTGTAAGGGCTGGTTGTTTGGGAATCTTATCATTTTAGTCAAACTAATTGGATGAAGTGTATGGGAAGAATTTTTTTAATATATATATATGTATATATATATATATATATATATATATATATATATATATATATATATATATATATATATATATATATATATATATATATATATATATATATATATATATATATTACATTTCCAATTTAAACATCTTGTTAAACGTTGCTGAACTTCAATTCAAGGGCTGAGTACAAAAAGGGCCAATGTCATAAAACCATGTTTTGAGAAAAACGCATTTGAAAGATTGCTTCCTGTATTAAAAATCAGGCAAATACAGCAAACGAAAGGCTTTTTTTTTTTCATTGCTTATCTTTTAAAGTGTTATTTACTGGCCAAGACATTGCATTATTGTTTTTCATTTTGAAGAAAAAGATATATTAGACTAAACTTTGAAAATTTTATTTCCTGCAAATTGTGTAAAAAAAAATTTGCATTATTGGAGAAAAGTATTTGAAACATTTTGAAGTTAATCTATATCCTTCTAGTAGCTATTATACATTACAATATCTGTAATATTCTTGCTTAGAATGAAAAAAAAATCCTAAATTAATGGCTAAAGAAAAGTGAAAAAAACTACGTTGATTAATTTACAAACACAAGTAAATTAATCAAAATTAATGAAAAAAAAATCTGATTAACTTTTGACATGTTGAGTTCCAGTAGAAAGGTAATGATCCAGAGTAATTGTGTCATCAGCCATAACACTCACACATTGGGTTCATCATCTAAATAAACCTCATCTGAAGCATCTTCTGCTGCATGAAGGCTTCTGTAAAAATGTCTGCTTCCTGCAGAAATAAGCAGATGGAGATCCATCAAGTCCTTCAACTTTTTGGGTGAAATTTTCCTTGGTCCCTCTTCAAGCTATGGTAGAATCCAAATGGGTGGTCTTCCTTTTTCCTTTCTTCTTAAATCTAAATCCTGTGGTGTAGCATTTCGGAAAAAGGATGTCCAGCACATAATCTGGCCAATTTCATTTTGATTGTATTCTATCTTCTTAATTTTCATCCAATTTACTTGCTGTCCATTATTATCTTTATGGCAATTCACCAGGGAGCCAGCAGACATATACAAACTTTTAAAATTAATGAAATGTTCTGTTGGCATTTCAGTCACTTGTAACTTATTTTTTTCTATGGATTGCTCTGATTGTTGTGCTCCAGTCCCGTGGCACCTCAATGTTTATAGCTGATTTTCTATATTTTTCTATCAAAGCATGTACCGTGTCTGCTTCCATGTGTGTATGGCCAAGTTCTTATTCATTTAATCCTGGAAACATGCGCAAGCATGGCTGCAAATAAATGGTTCCTATTTTGGCCACCACAAGAGTCACTATACAGTCGAATGTCCTTAATATCATCTTAGAGGTCATTCAACCATCTCATTACACATGAACCTATTTCTTAGCCACCTCTTTTTGCAATCGTTCCATCCACACTTGTTTCAAAAATGGTTAAGTTATAAAAGGCAAGTTGTCTCTTGTAGTAAACTATTCCTATCTGCAACAATGGTCAAGGCAATACTTTCTGGAGGTCAAAGGATGCAGTAACAATTTCTTTTGTTTTTAAGAGCAAACTCTTTATCAGCTCTTTTTCATTGTAAGCCATCTCTGCTAATTCATGGTTTTTTTTTTATTTCTCTTCTTCAATGCAGTTTTAACATCATCACTAGCAGTCATTAGGGATGCCTTAAAAGTATCACATTTTTCACAAGTATCCTGGGATGGATGATGGAAGGACACATTGAACTCTTCATTGAAGATTTTTCTGTGCATGGTTCTTTTTCTGGTGGTAAATTGTTTTCTTGGCAGTATTTTTGGTACAATCGATACATCTGAGCTATTGTGAGATTTGGATTCAAATATTTTCTTTCTGAGTCTACTCTAGCATAATGACTTTTCCAGGCCGGAAACTGGTTAATATGCTTCTTAATCATCTCTACAGATTTGGGGGATGTTTTCTTCTGTTTCCTATGTTTTCCTCTTCCATCTGGTGCTACAATGCCACTTTCAGACTGTCGCATCTTCTCTGTAACAATGCTAGCTCTCTTGAGCGTAATACCTAAAGTAGACAAAAACATCTTTTGGCATACTTCCTTTTCAGGTATTGCTTCTTTAAGAAAGTAGTGCCTTGAAAATTTTCTTCGGCTTTCACCTTCGCTGCCTCGCAACCGCTGACTTTTCTTGTTTTTTTTCAATAATCAAACCACAAAGGATTTGATTTTGTTCTTCTGGTGTCGTATTCCCATAATCCTTTTCTTTAAACTTCTTATAACACCTCCGACAGCTTTCTCGGCATGGACTTCTCATAGGTTTAGCTTTATTCAATTTTCCTGTTGTGGAAACATGTTCTTCGCCTCTCGCTTTCTTCTTTTTGCGAACATTTCTCTCACACAGTGAGAGTTGAGTTAAACACTTTCTACTCTGACGTCTTCCTGTTGCCGGTACATCATCTGTTATGAAAGAATTATAACAAGTCACCACAAATTCTACGAATATAATGCCTTTCTTAGCCTAATAGATAATATTCATAACTTTCTTTTATTAAATATATTAACGTAATTGTAAAATTTGCAACATCTGAGTCTAGAAACTGAAGCAAAATATATTTTATTACCTAGGATGGAATCCCCTTCTTCATCAGATTCATTTGGAGGCGGTTCGTAGTCTTTATCAACTACAGAATCATCTGTATCACTTTCCTCTTGGTTCTCCATTATGACGACCTAGTGAGAAGACTGCAGAAGGGAGACTAGTGGGACTGTGGGAGAGAGTGTGATGTGGGCTGTCAGGCAGGGGACTGTGGCTAACAGGTTCATTAATGTTGCATCTTGACAATGTCTGATGTACTCTAACATACATTCACTGATATCACACACATTACTACTGATTTTGATTAAAAAAAATAGTAATAAGTCTTGCAACCACATTAGTAACAGAAACGATTTATAAAGTTATATACGCTTATAAATATTAAAATCGTTGGGTGCATGAAAGGCTGAAGTTGACATTGGCCTCTCACGTGGCCCTCTATGGTTGTAGTAAGTGAATGTAACAAGGGCCAATCGTAACATTGGCCATTCTAGCATGAATATTTTCATTTGTTACTCGACTTCGGCTAGAATAGAGCGCTTATGTAGCTCCCTGAACCCACGAATGACATTGGCCCTTATAGCACTGATACAGGGATAAATTTTTTGTTTAGTGATGGTCTTATCTTCAATTGGCCATTTTTTCACATTGGCCCTTCTTGTACTCAGCCTTAGAATTTACTGTTCATGTTATTTTTTAAATTTTTTAGTCCTTATTGGTATTGCCCTTAATTTCACTTGAGTTTATTTATATGCAAACGAAGTTTCATTCGCAAAGAGTATCCTTAATGGTGTAAAACCATTTCCGTATTGATCAAAATCCTGCCCTGCCTACTGAAAACTCTCATTAGATTAAGACAAAAAGTTATGTTAAACTGAAATATATTTAATTTCTTTGTGAGGAAATATGAGTTAAAATATTCAGATCTGTGCCGAATATAATGAAAACTTTAATGTTGAGAAAGATTTTTGGATTTCATTTTCTCCCGTATCATTCAATCGTACATCTTTTTATGAAAAGCATGCACTTATTACTGTACATTGATAGATTAGGAAGACATGCACTTGCAGGTATTATAATTATTTAATTACTATGAATTTTATGAGAGTATATTAAAAAAAAAAGTATATCAAAGTTACACGTTCATGTAATTTTTCTTCGTATATTTATAGGTGGAACCATAAAAGGTAGCGATAATACTAGTCCTTCCTGTAATTTTCCACACTGGTATAATAATTCGATTAATGACTGAGTGTCAAATTTTGTGGTTTAGGTGAAAACTCCTGGATCATTGATATACACTGAAATAAATTCACCCGTTAACTCTAATGAATATATCTTAAGGGAAAGGTAATAATAGAGCGTAATACTTGTTGACATAATTATCTCATAATAATTCATAACGGTATAAGTGCCTGTGTGTTATACAAGAGAGATGTCTTTCAACCACTCGATCCATTCAGTATTGCATTTTGAAGGTCCTTAATCCCAAGAGACGTCTTTTTCTTCGATTCGCCTTTTCCCTAACCTCCACCTCTAATTCTCACTGGAACGATGGAAACTAAGAAGAGAAACAGGTCAACTGGAAGAAAAAACAGAGTGGTTTTCATCATCAAAGGGGCTTCGGGCTGACGGAAGCAGCCCATTTCCATATCATTTGAAAGGATGCCTACCATCGCCGTCTTAGTAGAATTCTGCAGACTTACTTAACCTCTTCCTCTCCTTCATTCACACGCATTCCCTAGTCCCTTTAGTCTTGGCTGGGGAAAATTAACACTAAATTACAATATCCCAGCCTGTATTTCTCGGCTCAGTGAAAGTTGTATTAAAGGCTATTATTTACAGTCTTATTCGGCCATAGCAATATTGCTTTCTTCGTTTTGCTTTTCATTAATTCCCCTTAACTTATTTTTATTTACTCCAGTTTCCAAATTTCTTTAAAGAACGTATTCAACGTACTATCTTCTGTTAGTCTGAAATGGTATCATGAAACTATTCCTAATACACCAAAAATCTCTCTCTCTCTCTCTCTCTCTCTCTCTCTCTCTCTCTCTCTCTCTCTCTCTCTCTCTCTCTCTCTCTCTCTCTCTCTCTCTCTCTCTATATATATATATATATATATATATATATATATATATATATATATGTGTGTGTGTGTGTGTGTGTGTGTATGTATGTTTTTTGTATGTATTTATGTATGTATGCTTGTATCTAAAAATTAATAAGTTATAACTTAAAGCAAGTCTTACAAGCAGATGCAAGAATTGTGAAATCGCTAACAAAAATTCGTGAAGAATACGTAATGCTGGGAATTTAATATAGGATGAGCTACTTAAAATCATTAAGAAGCATTGAGCAATTTGATACTCCATATTACAATAGTACATTATATGTTAAAAAGGGAAAGTTTATTATCACCGTAGCATTATTATTAGTGCAATAATTGTAGCATCTTTATGGCAGAAGATAGAATGTAGAGAGCAGGAAATTGTAGCATTATTTTATAAATTTGTTTCTCCCTTTACTCTTGCTAAGTAGGTTTATCCAATTCTTTTATCGTAATGCACGTGAAAGATATAACGAATTACTCAATTTTAATAGACATGGAGTTTGATTACCTTACCTAGAAACATGTGATGCTGGAGTATACTATATACTTATTTGAACTTAGTGATACCTTAAAGTAATGTTAGTACTTATTTAACAAAGAGTAAAGAATCAACTTTTCTGGCTGCATCTATATTACGTTTAGCAGTTAATAAATTCTTGTCAGGCCATTAGATTTCGAAAAATTCACAGTTATCTTATTTCATTAAATATGACATCTAATTTACAATCAGGTGCATGTTGTCAGAGAAGCTATTTAATGAATAAGAGACTTACAATCTGGTTCTTTAATTTTTGTATCATAGTCCAGTAATCGCAACAAGGTATATTGTTTACTTTACCCCAAAAATAAAACATGAAATACTGCCAAGTTCTGTCTACTCAAGATCGTAAATAGAACCCTTTCCCCGATATTCCTTAGGGTTGAGGGCCGTCAAATCGTGGTCAAATAACCTGATATTTGATTGTGATGGAGGGTATATTCTGGCAAGCCGTTCACCTACTCGACCTGTCTCTGATGGGCAGGAATCAAAGTACTGAGACAGAAGCCGATCACCTTTTTTCACAATCCAGTGTCTCTGTTTGCATTCCCGTATGCATGACTTACCTCCGATGACTTTAAAGCGCAGACTTCAGTTGATCTAAGCCTAAATTACTGCAATCTTTTATTAAACAACATTTTGTTGAAATTGGTGTCTCTCGTAAGAGGTGTTATATGAACAATCTTTCTAGTCTTTATTTTGTAGACGTAGGAAACCATTATTTCTTATTCATTGTATGAATCAAGTTCGATGCCATTGCCATTTATGAATATAAACAATAGCTGTCAGGTCGCACTTACCAACGTTTCTTAACCAAGATTTCTTTGAATGTTGCTATATTTACTTGAATTTAATACATAGTTTCACTCTCAACATTCCATACATCAATCTAACCTAATGTTCCAAATTAGACCCACTTAGAAAAACATAAATTACTGGCCAAAGGAGAGAGAAGGTGGAGAACCTTACTTCCATGATCCTCCTCCCATTCCATAATGCCTCCCAATGATCGCGGGGGGCAAAGTTAAAAGAACAGATATGGAGGGAATGGGCCATATATAAACTAGGCCATTCCACTATCCATGGCTTGACGGAAATGGAAACAAAGAGATTGAGAAGATTTTTGTTGTTGTATATCGTATATATTGCATTTTTTTTTTTTTGTCATCGTCACTGTGTCGATATATTATTATTATTATTATTATTATTATTATTATTATTATTATTATTATTATTATTATTATTATTATTATTATTATTATTGTAGGTGTTCATTTTTAAGAATGTTTGCCCAAATATAATTTCTTAATCAGGGGCACTAGTTTTAATTTTATTCTTCATTTTTTTCAATACTTAAAAGTTCTCTTTCTGAGCGTAACTGTGATAACTTAAGTTTTGCGCACTATTCATTGTTACTTCTTATATAGGGAGAGGAGATACATTCAAGGTTTTTTATTCCTTACAAGAAGTTCATAAAGTAGGGTTAATGGCAAACGTTCCATCATTTTCACAAGCAATGGAGTGATCACAACCGTTGCTGAGTAGAAGCTAAATGTTATAGGTGGTTGATTTTGACTCCGGCATGGACCCCTGCACCAAGGAAAGAGTGACACATTGATAGAAGTTGAAGGATGCCTAATTAGGACTGCTGGACTAGTTGAAATCAAATGCTAAGGAGGACTAGAGATGAGGTCTTGAATTTTTCAAATGCTTGTGACAGACTGCAAAGAGATGGATGAGCGTTTAAGTTCATTCCTGTTGACTAGTCAGTCGCTCGTTGTTTTAGGTCAGCTGTTTTTGGCATAGATTATGTACCTGCAAACTGGAAGATCCTAACGATGTCCTTGGAAATTCTTTCATTCTACTATTGTTTTTCCGGATTGGTGTTTGTACTTGTTGTGCTACCTTTTGGTCTCATGATTGGAATTTCTTGGTTGTTCTTCCCATTTTAAATTCATAAATTATTTTTGGGAGGACATATATTAGTATTATTTTTCAGATGTGTAGTTCAAGCATTCTGAGTTGGGTGGGGTTAAGAGTGTAATTATGCATGATGTTA
The DNA here is from genome assembly GCF_036898095.1 of Palaemon carinicauda. NCBI lineage: Eukaryota > Metazoa > Arthropoda > Malacostraca > Decapoda > Palaemonidae > Palaemon > Palaemon carinicauda. The sequence continues at coordinate 99,537,892 of NC_090732.1, read as the reverse complement.
ATGGCTGAGGTAAGGCATTGTCATATAGGATGTTGGATATTGATTTCTGCAAAGTGCTTCCACGTGGTACCCCCTTGAAAAGGCTCATTTTGCTCTTCACGCTTATGTGCAAGGCCACCCATGAATTTTGTTTCTGGAGTATTAGAAATGTTGATATTTTTAGTCATACAATTTTGTGTGTGTGTGTGTGGGGAGGGGGGGGGCTGCTCTGTATCAGAAGTCTTGTTATATTTTTGCTTACATGAAATATAAATTCAACTATTTTTAGTTTTTCCACATAACTTTATAATATATTGCTGTTCTTACCTGGATTTATAATGAGGTTTCTGATGGAGACACACCCTCTCCCTTTATACTGTATGACCATCTGAAGAAGAGTACTGGTTTTCATTTTTTGACATAGCAAGGATTATGTTTCAAGCAATTGCCACTAAATGCAGATGTATGTCTGGCACCTAATATTCTAAGGTATCATATCTACACTTTACTATAATTGTTCCCAACCTCCAGGCCAAAGTTCTACAGTATTTTTGTTTTATTATTTTTTTTTTTTGCGGTAGACAATCATTGTTTTATTATTAAAATGATAAATAAAATTAATTTGTAAGCGTAATCTTATATTTAAATTTCTTGCTGTGTGTGTTACGATCTTAAAATTGTTACAGGTTCTTTCAATATTTGAACTAAATGTTTCCAACAACAACCAATTGAAATGTGAGAAATTAACTTAAAGAAATTCAAGAAAAGACAACACGTTTATTCACAAACTTATAAAGAATATCAATGTTACTTCTTCGATTACTCTAACTGACATCAAATCAATCAAAACATTAATAGAAAGGGGAAACAGTCATTAAGGTAGAAATACCTATCGAATGTTGAGTAGTTTTTAGCAGGTGCTGAGATGATACTGGTACGTAGGCTTCAGGCTTGAGTACGTCGCAGAAGGGCGAGTGAAGTTCAGGTGAAACTGGCAGGATGACTTTGGATTCGAAGACGGCATCAACTTGGGACATCATAAGTGATAGTGCAGAACTAAGGCCAGGCTGCAGGCAGTGTTGGTTACTTCTCGTCACTAGCAGGGAGGGCTAGTTGTTTTAATTCGTCTCTTCTTCTCAGCCATGACAGGATTTTAGAGATAGGCATTTGTTGTCTGAAGGGAAGGTTGGATACTGGCTTTATCAGACTTCTAGTCTTTTCGGCTTCTCATCACGTTCGGACGTAGTTCCTCTCTTGTCTTATGATCTCTCCTATCTCCTCTGAACAATCTCTTCTTGATGTTTATATACCCATGTATGGGTGGAGCTAATTACGATGGACAGTCGTCATTTCAATATGTCTTTTTTTTTTTTTTTTTTTTTTTTTTTTTTTTTTTTTTTTTTTGACAATTCTGCATCTCTATTACTTTCCTCAAAAACGCCCAATTTGATCACGCCATAGAAACTTCTAGAACAAATTTCTGATGCCATCTGGATCTCGTGTTAAGCAAGCGTGGCACGTGTCCACCCCTGTTGACATATTCATAAACGGTTTCTCAAAAACTGCTGCACTGATTAAAGCGATGACATCTTGGTCCTAATAAGACAGTTCCTTTGCCGCTCGTGGCACTCTTCATTGAAGCTCGGTTTGTTTCCAAAATGCTGACGACAGTGAGGTGATGACTGGTTTGAGCAAAGACTGCGGTAGTCGTATTTCGTCTCGCTGCTCACACTTTGGGAATAAATACCTTTCTCTGTTTTAATAATATATTCCTTCAATGAAATTCCATCTACTCTTGACATTGCGTACCACTTGTTCTTGTTGTGATAAACATAAAATATAATTACCTCCTCTGCTCTTTCCAGTCTTTTAGTAACTGTCATTTCTTAGATCTGTTGAACTCTTCATGCACATTAGATAGAAGTGAGGTTTTTTCATTTTTTTGCCATGCTTCTGTCCGATATTTTCATTTGAAAGTGTAAAATTCGTTTGAGGTATTTTCCGTCAACATCGCCCCACGTTGATGTTCTTTTTGAGAAGGCTTCTGGCTTTTATTTTGATCGATTGTCAACTCAGTAACTCATTATACCCAAAACACCAAAAAAGTATGTTAATAACAATAACAAATACTAAAGCTACTAAAAATTATGCATCTTCTTAATATACATTAAAAAAAATAGATAAATATGTTGAAGACAATGACAGCTACTATAGCTACCAAGCACTTCAATAAAACGCAAAATTTCCCACTATTACAGTCCTCTTAAGATAATGATGAATCATAGTATTGTAAACTTCCTGTACAGTTTTCCAACGAGAAAGAAACAAAATTAAGTGTTATAAAGCTCAGAAAAACGTCTGTGATTACTGGGTGAAATCCACATACTGTAGACCGAATATTAAAGTTCATTACATTAAACTACGAACATGTAAAAATCCATTTCATACCCAGAGTTAGCTTGTGATCAGTGATGCCAAAATATTCATGTATCTATTCTGCAACTTCTGCTGAGATCATTACTTAAGAATTGGATTCCTAGTACAGCAATTAGTAAAAAAAAAAACATATAAAATTGTATTTCCCTGTAAATGGTAGTATATGCCAAATTTGGTATACAGCATATTATATTTTCGGCTGTCATCTTGAATTATCGCCCTTAGCGACTATTTGCCTCAAGTTTGGAAAAAGCACTTGTCGTGCTTTTAACCTTACCAAACTTATTATCAAAATCTGGTCAAAATTAAGAGATTTTGAAATGTATACGAGATTAATGGCCGGGCCAGGAGTAGGAATAATGATCATATGTCCATTCAGGATATCCATTAACTTTCACTTCTAATTACACTTATTGGCCACATTACATGTCATATGCAATTTCTGCTAAATGCTGCTAAAGGCTGCTCAAAATCAGAATATTACATTTCTCCAATCTTTTTTAACTTGTTGCATTCTGAAAACCGAAGCTGTAAATAAAAAGATGAAACCTATGACTGCTTTTAAAATAATTCAGAATTATATAGAAATTTAGAAATTTACAAATATATATATATATATATATATATATATATATATATATATATGCATATATATATATATATATATATATATATATATATATATATATATATATATATATATATATATATATATATATATATATATATATATATATATGTATATATATAGTATATATGAGAAGATGTGCCCCTTAGCTGCATTGGATAACAAAACTGGCTCTGTAATAAGTTGCATCCTCATGGCTGCCATCTTGTGCATAATGTAGTTTACATTGAGAGGTTTGGATGACTGCTGTACATTTAATATTACAAACTATGTATGTCTTCAGTTCCATAGCTTACTTTTGGGGGACATTGTCCATGACACTGATATTGTAGTTTGTCTGCTTGATTCTCGCGTCTAATTATGTGCATAGCCCCACTGCTATGATGGAGTTAGAGTTAGGTAGCAGAGTTGCCATTGGGTGTGTCCTGTCAGGGGATAGCTACAAAGCATAACTTCTTGAACATTATTGCCACGTTCATCCTTTACTTGCTAAATTGCTAATGTACTTCATTCACAGTGAAAATGTGACATCAGCTCTCTTGTAAACTTTCACAGAAGACTTATCAACACAGCTATTACAATGCACCATTCACCTCTAACTTACACTCAGTATTAACTCTTTCTGGATTTCAAGTGTTCCTTTCCAATATGTCTTTTCACATAATGGCTCCATCTATCCAACCTATTCTAGGCATAAATTTCCCAAGAGTTCCCTACACCTTAAGAGGAGATGTAGAGAATATTTCGAATAACTATTGAATACTGAAATGAGAGAGAGGAGCTGGAAAAAGCACAGTGGGTTGAATACAGAAGTTAAGCGGACATTGGGTAAAATGATAAATAGTAAAGCACCAAGTCCATCAGAGTTTCAAATTGAAATGGTCAAGATACTAGCTACAGAGGGGGAAGAATGGATGCTGGATTTGTTAAGAGCAAAATGTAGAGAAAATAATGCCTAAAGACTGGGAGAAGAGTATAATGATATCTATATTTAAGCCAAAAGTTGATATCATAGAATGTGGTGTGACTACAGGGGAATTAAACTAACAAAGCAAGGCATAGAAGTTTATGAGAGGGTACTAGATGAGAGATTGAGAGAGATGGTAATGATTGGAAAATGGCAGTATGGATTCATGGGGAGGAAAGGGACTGCGGATTCCATCTTTATAGTAAAGCAGCTACAGGAAAAGAGGGTAGAGGGAAACCAGAACCTCGTCTGTGCTTTTGTAGATCTAGCGAAGGCATATGATAGAATACAAAGGGAAATGATGTTTTGGTTCTTGAGGAAAAGGAGAGTACCAGAGAAGCTGGTTATAATGATTGAGCTGATGTACAAAAGAACGAAGAAAAAATTAATAACCTCAGTTAGGGAAACAGTTGTTAGTGTTGGATTACACCAGGGGTTAGCATCAAGTCTGGTATTATTTGTGCTAATGATTTATTTGTTAAGTGAAGAGGTCAGAAATTAAGAGTTCTGTGAATTGCTATAAGCAGATAATTTGGTGCTTACCGGTGAAAATGGGGAAGACTTACACAGAAGGCTTACAGAGTGGCAAGAGATTTTGAATATGGGTGGCTTAAGGGTAAATGTGGATAAGACGGAGGTTATGGTTAGCAGTAAAGAGGTAGGGGCAGGATAGCCATAAATGAGCTTAAAGGCTCGGTTATAAAACAGGTAGAGCAATTTAGATACTTGATATTCTACTATAAGAGAGGAGGGAGGATATGGGGCTGAAGTTGAAAATAGGATAAAATCAGCCTAGGGAAGTGAAGGGAGGTAGTGGGCAATGGCGACTCGTTGCTAAAATAATTGTTGCCTTTGTTTCAATATTGTGAGAAAAAAAAATGTATAAGAAAATTAATTCAGAGACTTGGCAGAATCGTAAAAGAAAAAATCAAGCATTTTTTAATTTGTATAATCTAAATTGTTACAGCTCAAGCTTGATCCATTCATTTAAAAATGAAATCCATTCTTCTTGTTTAATTTGCGCGAAAAGATGAATTGTTTTCTCCTTGATCTCTGAATGACAATTATGTATTGGACAATTATAAAGAGAGGATTAAAGGAAGAATAATCATATTGATTATTATTTATATCAAATAAAAATAGGGGTTGCTTCAGTTCCACAGTGCCTATACACGAGCCACCACTGGTAGCGGGAGTAGTATGTGATAAGAAAATGCCAGTCAAACTAGAAGTGAAGATCTATAGCACAGTAATAAAACAAGTGTTAATGTATGGATCGGAAACGTGGGCTCTAAGACGAAAAGAGGAAGCAAAGCTTGAGAGAACGGGGATGAGAATGTTGAGGAGGATTATGGGAATATCACTGCTTGAAAGATAGGGAAATGGGACCTTGACCTTGACCCTATGAGGTCCAAATTTTAATGGGTCTATTATGTGTCATAGTGCACCTCCTGTAAATTTTAAGAAAATTGGTCTAGAAGTGTTTCTGGAAAGTTGCTAACACGGACAAAGTAACACTGATCCAAAATATCAGAATATATTTTTTACTATAACTCGGTCAATTATACGATTTGTGTAAAACCAAAACAAAAATCTTAATTTTCTGGTGCACAAAAATATAATTCTGTATGTTGAAATGGTGAAAATGTTTTGAATATTGGTAGGTACAAAGTTCAAGTGGATCGAATTTTCAAGGTCATTGAATTTCAGAGGAATATAACTCGAACGAGTACAGATACACACGGTTTTTATTATTGACAGATAGCAAACTAAATGTGGACTTTAAAATAACACCATGCCATTTGACCTCCTGTGGCCTTCAAAGGTCAAATTCAACACCACTAGATTTCATCAAGTTCAGCTATACACTCAGTCACCATTATTGACGGATACTGCAACTCTACAAAATATTTAAAGCAATGATATTGTTTTCTTGAAAATTCATGTACGAGGCGTAGGGTTTGCCGTATCTGAAACCGATTGGTATAGAATATGTCAAGATTTTACTCTATAGATCTTGGAATATGTAATTTTATTCTCTGTCCAAGGAGGACTGGGCATATGTATTATGTTTGTATACGTATATATGAATGTATATATATATATATATATATATATATATATATATATATATATATATATATATATATATATATATATATATATATATATATATGGGCGTGTTTATACATATACATATATATTTATTGTCAATAGAACATATGACTTACTTAATTCTTGATATCGAATTCACTCTAACTTGAGAATAACTTATATCCTAAGAAGAATTACATATGATAAGTGCCACTATCCTGGCCATGATATGAACTTATTCTTTTGATTGAGGATACAGTTCATCCGACAATATAGAGTGAATTGGACATCAAGAAATATGTTTTACTTGATATTCGAATATATTACACATAAGCACACTCATATATGTATATACACACACACACACACACACACATATATATATATATATATATATATATATATATATATATATTCACATTATATATATATATATATATATATATATATATATATATATATATATATATATATATATATTTATATATATATATATATATATATATATATATATATTCACATTATATATATATATATATATATATATATATATAAATGAAAATATGATTATCATTTCTGAATTTATTCATTGCGAGTGATTTTATTCATTTTTCGTTCATGAATGGCCGTCCCCATCCCTCAGGTTTCCGTGTTTGATTTGAGTTACACTGAAACTGTCATAAATAGATTTAGCAATTCAACCCAAAATAGAAAATAAATAAATAGATAACTTTTCGTTATTAGCATGAAGGGGTGAGTTTGAATAGATTTACGAAGGGAAAAAAATGAAGGAAATGTGCAAGGCAGACTCTTGGTTGGACTATTCAACCTCTAAAAGACTCCGGAGATGCCCTCAGGAGAAATGAATTGACGCCATCGGAGATCCATTTAACCCTATGTAAGCTCTGTGGGAGCTGAGGCTTGATCACTCTTCTCTTAGACGTAAACAAGCATTTTTCACACTGGGGAGGCTTCGATTTCTTATTCCTTTCTTAGTTATATATGGTTTTCCTTTAGAACAGCTTATTGCATTCTTGTGCATTTCCGTGATACTTTATCTGAAGATATCAATGAAATCGAATATATATATATATATATATATATATATATATATATATATATATATATATATATATATATATATATATATATATATATATATTATTTATATATATATTTTTTTTTTTTTTTTTTTTTTTTTTTTTGTCACGCCATTCTCATGTGATGTTAATATCAGGTGGAGTTTTTGTTATTATAGTACTTTAAAGGCTTGCGACCCTCTTTTCGTACACTAATTGAATTAGCTTTTGTTTGCCTAGGAGAAACAATAAAAAAATGAAATGAAAGGAAACAAATAGAATTCTCACTGGGGAACAAAATATGATAAATAGATCTCAGCAGAGAAGATACATTGATCACTCGATACTCAGTGCATATTAGGTTTGTTCATAAATATTTTTGGCCAAGATAGATAAACAGCAATGTCCTTTCGGTAACATTTACTTTCCCAATTAATTATAGCCATAATTAGTTTAGCTTAATATAAAATTAATTGCATTTGGAATAATTTATGAAAATGATTATTCTTGATGGTCTTCACAACATTATATGGTACTAAATATCTATTGCTAGCTATCTATTTATTCTGGTAGTTTAGTTTTTCAAAAAGAAAAAAAAAAAACATTTGGGAAGCTTTTGAAGAAACTGATGCGCTCCCGTAGATATCTAATTGAAAATTCCTCATGTCACGAAGTAACTTTATTATGAGTTGGTGCTATATTGCAAAATTGCAAGTGTGAGTACCTCAACCTTATACGATGTCTGTAGAGCAAAATTAAAATATCATGTATATGGTCAATCTTTTACGAAGTAAAGGGCCCATAATTTCACCCGATTTTTTCAGTAATTGGAAATACTTTCAGTTTCCTTCCCTCCAGTTTTGTTTTTCACTATTGGGTTAATGGACAGTCCTAGGCAACTCAGACTGATGCTGCGGAATGTGTATTTTGACTTATATATTATTAGTGATTTAAAATCAGGTAAACTTCTGTATGTTCAAAATAATATTTACGTACTTGTCTGGTCTTTTAAGTGTATTCCTCAGGTAATGGAATGTTCATCTTTAACCGCTTTCTAAAGTACTCTCTGATAATTACTCAACATATGAAAATTACTCGGGTACCATAAGCAATTATTGAACTGACTGTTATCTAGTTTTCACAAGTTACGGGCGTTACAATTATGGCCATTGATATTCATTGGACTTTCCATTTTACACAGTCGAATGATAGAGTTTATCCTAAACTTCTGAACCATACTTTTGCGTATCCCAGGACCAGTGGTGTTGGAAAAAGAGGGAAGAATTTAAGGATTAAACTGAAGTGAAGCAATAGAAATTCGGGAGCAAATTCCAATCTCTGCCATCCGAAGTAATAAAAAACAAAAAGCCACAAATGGTATTTCAAGGAACTTTACTTTTGAGATAGTAAAAAAACGAAATGGGCCAGTCTTCCACAACTTAAGAACAGTAGGCAAAATAATAGCCACAGAGTAAAAGGGAAAATCATTTGGCAAAGAAGAGGGTTTATCAACGGAATTAGTTGCCCTATACATATTTTTCTGATTTTGTAAAGTTTAATGCTTACGAAAGTTTGTTGTTAACATGAGTTTCATAAATATTAATGCAAGAGTTATGTTGGTTTTCATGCACCCCAAGTAACATTGAAAAATTTAATGGGAGAGGTAACTTGAAATTAAATGGAAGCTCTATCTTTTTGGCACATAATTTGTCCAATTTATAGGATCATATTCAGATAGAGTCCGGATATGAAAATGATAGAAAAATTGATTGCGATAGACATTACATAGGAAAGAAACAAAGGTTTCTAAATAAAATCATCTGCTAAAATATTCAGTGAGATTAAAGGTAGGATTCAATGAGTGAAATGCAGGTGAACGAACTCAACCAAATGAGCGCCATCAGAAATGGAGAAAGTATATCTTCTCTTGCATCGATAGGCTTGATTGATTAATCTTTAAACTGATATTTCGTTGTGTATTAATTGTAATTTATTTATTGTAATAATCCTGAGTTGATAATCTTCTTCACTTTGCTATTTTTTTTCCTCTCCTTTCACATTTAGGCACCATGTTCTGCAAAGCTTTCCCAAGTGTTAACAGTTTATGTTATTCTCTTATAATAATATCTTTATATAACAATATTAGTTGCGGCAATTATTTTAAAAACACTAACAATGGATTTTAGAATATTTTTGTATGAATGTAAATGTTACGCTGGTACTGATGCTAACAATTATATCCATCTATCTATCTATCTGTCTGTCTATCTATATCTATATCTATCTATCTATCTATCTATATATATATATATATATATATATATGTGTGTGTGTGTGTGTGTGTGTGTGTGTGTGTGTATGTGTGTGTGTGTGTGCGCGCGCGCGCTCATATATTTGACAATTATGGAGATTTTTCTCTAAAAAGTAAACATATACACAACCAGGCAGATTATGTAAATGTTGTCATGTATATTACATATCACAGAATGTCATTTTGAGAGAAATAATATTTAAGATATGAATAGAAATGAATAAAACAAGTAAATGGTAAAACTTGACTCCCTGGCCCTGGGAAGCCGATGAAAACATTTGTAAAATAGATTCGCTGTCTGGAAATATATTTGGAAGTGAGAAAAGAGTGTGTGAAACTGCCTAAGACGGTCTACTGGCAAAGGAGACTGAAGAAAGATCACTTTACTTTGACTTGCCAAAACTACTACTACGTGGGAGTGGAAGCAGGTGTGGCCGTCTTACGTAAGTTTGTGATGGAGCAGAAAAGAAGGCGAAAATAGTTTGAAGCCAAAAGCTTTCTGGATCATAATATTGTTGCTGAAGAGTCTCTCTCTCTCTCTCTCTCTCTCTCTCTCTCTCTCTCTCTCTCTCTCTCTCTCTCTCTCTCTGTGTGTATATGGATATGAAATAGGGCATACATCACATGTTCTCAGTTATACTATTTTTTTCTAATAATAAATTTTGGTTTGAGAAATATCTACTCTTCTATCCTCAAATTATTTCTTAAACCTTTTGTTGCTGTTCCTTATATTCATAGAGAATTTTTGCTAGAAGGTTAATCTTGGTCCTGCTTTTAATAATAGCTCTACTTCTTAATTGTACCTGAATGCTTTATATTTATTAATCTCTTTAGTATGAGGATCATTCTCATACAAATTTATACTTTCGTCGTATAGTATCGGTACTCTCAATTGTCAATTGTCATGTTCAGTTAATGTTCTCTTCACGAATTTCTTTGTAATTCTGCCCATGAGCATCCCTTACTATTGTGTCTCTGAATAGCTCTATTCTTTTTTCGTCTATATTATCTTGTTCTATATAATTTCAAAGGCTAGTCTTGAGAGCATAAATGATTAAAAACACTAAAAGCATTTCTTACAAGTAGACTCTTAGGACTTTTTTTTTATTCATTTGTTTTTAATTATTTGTTTTAAGTCATATTCATTCTTTTTTTTTTTTTGTATTTAGTTAAAAATTCCTAGGATTCCCCGCTTAATCATAAAAAAGCTGCTGAGAAAAAACAATAATTTTTAAGATTATTGGTTTCTTTTGTCGGTAGCTTTTCATATTGCTATTACCTCACAAGAATTTAGTCATTTTACGTTTAAGAACGCAAGATTAGAATCAAATTTGAATTGCTTATATGAATATTTTTTGTACATCCCCCGTACTACAATGTTGAACAATTTTGTGAGAAGAATCTACGCAGGCTGTCGGCAAATCGAACAATTTTGTAAGAAGAATCCACGTAGGTTGTCGGCAAATCCGGGGAATTAAAATGCAGAGAAGCCGCAACCATACTGTGTAATCACTTGGCCTATCTTACAAAAAGAGGGTATGGTAATAGTTAGTAAAAGAATTTCTTCGTTTAGTGTCAAATTAGTCTGTGATCAAATTTCGTGTATATAGAAGTTTTAGAATTGTTGAAATATACTCGATTCAAATTGAAGTTAGGAAATTTGGTTCAAATTTGGGTTTTTATTTATATGGGAAACAAATTCTCTCATTATAACGAGCTATTTTCTTTATCAAAGTCAGGAATAGTTGTGGAAAGAAACTTCTAGTTTATTCTATTAATAAATATATCGTGGATATACAAATTATATTCTTAGGAACTATCGGCTTCAATGACCATTAAAGTTTGATGCCACATATTTGCCAATCGAAACTTCATTCATCATTGTGAAATATATATATATATATATATATATATATATATATATATATATATATATATATATATATATATATATATATATATATATATATATATATACATATATATATATATATATATATATATATATATATATATATATATATCTATATATATATATAATACTACTATATATATATATATATATATCGGATATCAAAGGTTATCTTTAGTCATATCAACTGCATAATTAAATACAACAAGGGAATTTCTTAATTTCAATTTAAAGATAGAGGATTCCTTGTTAATTAAAACCAGATTGGAATCATTAGCTTCGCTCTCATTCTTCCACTAATTTAAAGCAGATTAAGATTTGTGATAAGTAACCCTATCTGGTTCTTTGTTCAGTTTTGCATAAGCAACTTGTAAAGTTTTGAATTTATTCAGGGAGACATTTCTCTATACTTGCGTCTTTTTATATAATTTATGTATGCGTATTGTGTGCAGATTTTTTTTCTTATATTATTCACGTCTATTATTTATGTCATTCAGTTTTATTTTATAACTCTGAATGAGAGTTTACATTTGTAAATAGAATTGTTATACATTATTATTTTCAATTTAGAGTCCCTTTGCGTCAATAGGCGTTGGAGATGGTGATGATGATGATCTTAAATTTTGCTCTATTGTCAAAAAAATCATATCTTAAAATCAGTTTGAATGAGACCCATATTATATAACGTATTCAGATTTTTGTCATATTTAACTTTACTTGGAAATTTTGTTGCTATGATTCTTCATTGGTAAGCTTAGATGAATTAGATTGTCGAATGATGTGTTCTGTCCCAATAGTTTTCTAATTGCAACGTTCGGTTCTTTTTTAGCGGTCTTTGGCAATCGTTACCAAGAACTTTACTAAAATTGTCTTTATAAATAACGCGTAATATGAAATTTATTGGCTTGGCGGCAGGTAAGATTTATATTTAAGATTATGGCATGTTTCGTTTTTTGCCTCATACATCTATCTATACATATAACTAAGACTGATTTATTTACGGATATTCAATTAGAATTCGTAAGTTAAACTCGGACGGACTTATATAATTGTGAATTCCAAGCAAAATTGTAATGATCTTGTATTCTCTTTTTCAATATCACCTCAACAAAAATATCTACATAACACGTTTTCTATTTCCATGATGGTTTTTGTATATGTATATATAGTTGTGTGTGCGTCTGTCTGTATGTATGTATGTGAATATATATAAACGTGTATATTTGGATATTTACCACATTTTGTGGGTTTTGTGGACTTCATTAGTGTTTGTTTGAGAGAGTATCTGCCATCGCACAAATACGTTAAGGTCCTTTCAAGATAAACCAAGCTATTCATGTCAAGAAGGACCTCTTACTTAGGACTTGTTGTTTAGTCATTAAAATGTCGGAAAAGAGCTCCGTGATATCGATGATACTCAAGACGACGTTAAAGGAAAATGATTGAGATTTATGCATCACTTAAGGCCTTTATTTCCCTCTGAACAGGCTTCAATCACTACTCCTCTCTCCTTCTGCAGTGCTATGTTTTAGTTTTCATAGCAAAATAAATATCAGTTTTATTTGCAAAATACTCCTAAACAACTCTAAATTAATACTTTAATAGTTGCAAGGCTAAATTTCTTGTATAATGTTTTAGAAAACCTATTATTTTATGATTTTATGTGCTTCCTGAATCTCAAACCAGCGATGGCATTTTTGATAACGATCTAATTTCCTACATTTCATATGTTGCATATTAGCATAGGACTTTTTTTGAAGTATGTGATTATACTAGAGAGACTAAAGAGAAAGATTGATGCAAAGCTGAGAGATGAACAAGCAGATTTAGGCAAGGTAAAAGTTGCACAGATCAAATTTTCATTTTATGACATGTACAACAATGGGTAGAATATAAAAAATTTCCTTTTGATGGCATTTGTAGACTATGAAAAAAACCTTTGATAGTGTGCACCAGCCAATTTTATGGAGAGTTCTGCATTATTAAGGAGTTCCTCTTAAATATGTAAATTTGATTAAGTCTATTCGTGAGCATAGCAAGTGCAAAGTTAATGTTTGTGGAATCCTATCAAATTAATTTCCAGTGAACAACGGAGTACTCCAAGGGAATGTGGTTTCACCTATGTTGTTTATCATGGATTTTGTATGCATAGAAGAATTGGGATGGTGGAGAAGGATCGAACTGGATTAGTAATAGTAAATTAGTTGACCTAGATTATGGTGATGGCACTGTTCTTATTAACAGAGCACCACAGGATTTGCATTGCTTGCTTACCAGAATGCATGAAATATCACATGAGGTTGGGCTCAAGATAAATAGAAGAAAGACAGAGATGATGTGAACGGAATGTGCAATGGAAGAGAAAATATCACTAAAAGGAGAAAGGATTGAGGTAGAATCATTTAAATATTTAGGAAGTATATGATCACTAATAAGGGTATTTAATATTGGAGTTTTATTAAAGATTGAAAAAAGAAAATTAGACAATAGCTAGGTTAAGTAAGATTTGTAAATCAAATCGCCTGAAATTACATATAAAAATCAGGCTATATATCAGTTAAGTGAGATCTGTGTTACATTATGGACATGATTCATAGTATGACAATGAAACAATCTCCGACAGATTTAGTAGATTTGAGAACAATGCCCTAAGAAGAGTTTTGGGATTTAAAGTGTAGGGCAGGATTAGAAATGAAACTATAAGAGAGATTAGTCAAGAACCATATGTGAATGAGATCATGGTGATGGGTAGATGGAGATGGTTTGGGCATACTCTTCGCACTCCCATATAGATATTAGTTCACCAAATATTAGATTGGGCTCCAGAAGGCACTAGAAGAGTTGGAAGACCCAAGCTTACATGGCTGAGGATTATGAAACGTGACGTAGTTGATGATGGATAGAGAAGTATTGATTTTAAAGCTCTAGATAGAGACGACTGGCGAAATCTAACCGAGGCCCTTTGCGTTATTAGGCGTAGGAGGAGATGAGGATGATGATGGCTAGCAGATTTTAAGTTTGCATGGCTGTGAGTTGTCCTTCTGTAGTACTTCAGTTGAAGTGTCAGTTTTCCAGTTCACACTTTAGATTCTTTCTATCTTTGTCATTTAAATTCCATTTCTCTTATTAATAAATACATCTTAATACTTTTTTTTTATAATTCATATTCTGTCCGTAAATTAGACCAAGCACTGTGTTTTATAGTGTTCATTAAGATCATGACGTCTATGCTATCAAAGAGTTTTTTCACAAACAATGCACAACGGTTTTCCCGAGTGGCCCGCTATGAATGGGAACACCTTTTCCTACTGCGTATTGAAATTCCACTTTCTATCATTTTCTACTTCTCAATTTGATAGAATTACAAAGCTCCGAAGAACATACACAAATCCGAACCGTATGTTAATTATTGTTGATTGGTAAACGCTTGTAACAACTGCTGGGCCAGGGTGGCAGATGGCTGGCACCACAGGGGCACACCTTATCTTTCCTCCAAGAGGGACACTAGTATTAAACACCTATTTGACTCAATATGCGCATTTTTCACGGAAAACCGATTACTGTAATGCGAAAGTAGAAGATATTTTCTATAAAAGATGTGCATGGAATAACAAAATTGCTAAAAATAACTAGTAGACTTACTGTTTCACAATGTATTCATCAAAGAGATGCAATGCGCCACTGGTTGGCCATCCCTGTCTTTCAGTATAGCTTAACAAAAATGTTTTAGCAGTGATAGGTTTTATGCATATTAGAACAATTCTAGAATATTTTATAATCTTCACTCAAATGTTATAGCATGCAGAATATAACTATTGTCAACGACATAAACTCAAAGTAGTATTTTATTTCATCCTATGGTATAAAGGGATGATTTCAAAGTACACTGTAAAAAAATTTCAAATTTTCTTTATAAACATAAAAGTAGGTTTTTGCTCATGCTAGTTTTATACAAAATGATATCATAGTTATAATACAATTATGGTAAAGTATAAAATGAAATATTAAAAGTGAAAAGGCAAGTCTAGACCCGCTAAGCAATGGTAAAGGTTTTAGTAAAATTTAAAAGCTAGAAAAGTTGAATTGTTCAAAATGCTAAATTTTAAAGGTTTTCAGGTCCCTTTACGTTCTTAATAATATCAAAGTTCATTCTTCAATCTCAAATAATTTTTCAGTCGTAATAGTTGAGCATGCAGGATGCTCATAATGATATACTCTTATTTTAAGGACCGGGGACATCCAAAATATAACCCCATATTTTACATTATATGTTTTCTTCTAACCTCTTTAAAGAGGAACTCATTGAAAATGAAACCTTTTTATGACTACAGTACATCGAGTTAGATTTATATTAGTCGTTTTTCTGGACGCTAATATCCATATATAGGTTCGGCTGGCTTGCACACATAAGCATTGACACAAGCGTCGGGGCAGCAAAGTTCATAACGAGGACATTCCATTCTATTGTAACAGATCTGTGGTTGACCCATGTAATGTCTGTAAGGAGGGTAACAGTAGCTTCGTCTCATTGGGCATTGATAACGCATCATATCAGTATCTGGAAAAAAAATGGAATTAAAGGAATAGTATATATTATCGTCGTCGAAAGAGTTTTTTCATTATTATTTGAACATTCAACTACTGGACATTATATCATATAGTTATTCTTTTGTGATCAGCAGTCCCTAGATACGAAATTGTTTCCTTGCTTTAGCTTTCCACAATTACTATTATTATTTCATTTAGATTTTATCTTTTCTATTTGAAGTTCAGCTACCACTCTGTCAACCTTCCTTTCTTTTGTTTTTTTCTTTTTGTATGAGGTATTAAGGATCTATTGAGTTAAATCTGTTTTCTATATCAGTGAGGTGTTCGTTAGTTTGATTATGTAAATTATGAAATTATGTAAAGCCCAGTATGTAGCTTTATCATGTCTCTGATAAGATTTGCAACTAGCATTCCAAAACCTAGGCCATATGTTATAAGAGTATTGATTTCGGATGATTCATATATTAGGGCAACCAAGAATTGATAGGTTTCTTCAACTATTAATGTCCTAAAGTGACCTCATTTTCACATTCAAATTCAGACATGGCGTTGGATTTCTTTATTTTACAAAGTTTTTACTTTTTTATAGTTACCAATATGAGTTAAATTTAAAATTGTAGTGGGCAAAGCAATATAATTGTTTAAGAAGATAACCAGAGAAAGTATCTCAAATCCAATGCTTCAGGATTTTTTAAATATCTATTCCATACAGCTGTTGCTGTTATCACTTCCTAGACCACATACTATTAGATGCAAAGGATGTGCTAGTTAATGTCCCAGTAATTATATCATTACAAAAAAATACAGGTCCTACAAAGGAGATAGAAGTTACGATTAACCTTCGTTCTAATGCTAATTGGTATGTAGTTCAGTACGTTAGAACCGGGAAAAACACAAAAAATCTTGGTGCCGGCGATAACACAATATTAGTTCGGAATCTGATAATTGCTATTCAAATTTTTCGCTCATGCACATTTTTTCAGTGAGTGATCAGTAACCAATTTGTGGTAATTCAGAGAAAATGCAGACCGCCTTACATCCATCACAACAATAGAAATCCCACATGTAGCTGTTAGGGCACCAGTATCTGCAACCCATGTAGTTATTGTAGATTCCTCCAATGCCTGTTTGTGACAGTACGCCATCATAAACCCCTCCGTAAGTTCCATACATTGGATAACCAAAACCATATGTTATCCTGGCCTTGATACGACTGATAATACTGTTAGTTCCATTTTGTTTATCTTCTCCATCATTAGCATCTGTATCTTCCTGTGACTCTTTGATCAAAGTAAGATTTGTGTTATTCATAGACGAGATGCATTCTGCGATAAAACATACTGATAGTATTGCCAGTATTGTATTCCTTGCAATCTGAAAAGAGAATGACATTAATTTTCACATATACGATGGCCTTAAGATGATGTTAAAACAGTTTTTGATAGAAAATATAATGGCGTTAATGCAGATAAATATCACAATGAGTTTCCTTTCAGTAGGCCTATTTCTTAGATTCGTAGGTTTTCATCTGATAAAATTTGACATTGACCTGACGTAAAACCTACGGAAAAGATCCAATCTTGAATCCTTTTTATACGCATATTTTCATTAAAGTGACAAGTATAATCAACCGTCACTGTTTGCAATAGAAATATCAAATCCTTATTTATGAATATTATGTATTACCTGCTGAGATACAGTATAAGTTTGATTATATGACAATTGAGGTATTTTATGAAATTATGTAATTTATATCTATACAGATACATACATACATACATACACACACACACACACACACACACACACATATATATATATATATATATATATATATATATATATATATATATGTATATGTGTGTATATATACATTTATGTATATGTAGGTATATGCTGTATCTATACAAGTAATTGTATATATATATATATATATATATATATATATATATATATATATATATATATATATATATATATATATATACTGTATATAGATATATATTTGTGTGTGTGGAGAGAGAGAGAGAGAGAGAGAGAGAGAGAGAGAGAGAGAGAGAGAGAGAGAGAGAGAGAGAGAGAGAGAGAGAGAGGAGATACATTTATGTATATATATATATATATATATATATATATATATATATATATATATATATATATATAGTGCATTTGTATTGTATATATAAAGGTAAGCATGCAGTCAGTTGGTAGTGAAGTCTTGGGACAAGCAGTTACAAGGAGAAAGCCATAGATATTAAATGATGATTGGGATACCATAAAAAGTAGACAAAAACGGAAATCGATTGTTAAGTTTTCGAGGAAGTAATGAAATTTACAAGGTAGAGCATGCTAAGTATTGCAGTATTAATAGTGAGGTCAAAAGAAAAGCTAGGAATGACTGGAGAGAATATTTAGACAATAAAGCAGAGGAGGCTGACAAAGCTATGAATATTCAGGAATCGGCTATGCTGTAAGAATTGCTCATAGAATTATTAATGAGATCTTTATGGGGCCAAAGAAGAAGAAGCATATACCTATCAAAGAGAGAGATGGATTTGTTATAACAAAAGATGAAGAAAGACAACCTTGGATGGAACACTTCAGTGGGGTTATGAATAGGAGATAAGGAATAATTTGATTGATATACCTGAAGCTGCTGAAGACCTTGATGTGCCCATGAATGAATTCAGTGTATTTTAACTTGAAGCTATTTAAACTAAAGAGATGGAAATCACATGAATGGGAGGTAGTAGTGTTGGTGAAAATGGCAGAAAAGAAGACCTGACTGATTGCAATAATTACAGAGGCATAAAACTTGTCAGTTGTTATGAAAATATATAGTATGCTCATTTTAAAGACTGGAGATAAAGATTGATTAAAAGTTGAGAGATGAACAAGCAGGATTTAAAAAAGGTAGAAGTTGCACTGACCAAATTTTCATTTTGAGACATGTTGTATAGCAGTGCTCAGAATATAAAAATCCACTTTTGATGCATTTATGGACTATGAAAAAGCCTTTAATAGTATACACCAGCCAATTTTATGGAGATTCCTGCATTATTATGGAATTCCTCTTAAATATGTAAATTTGATTAAGTCTGTTCATGTGCATAGCAAGTGCAAAGTTAATGTTAATGGAGTCTTACCTGAGGAATTTCCAGTGAACAGAGGGGTACTACAAGGGAATGTATTGTCATCTTTGTTGTTTAGCCTCCTCATGGACTTTGTAATGCATAGATTAGTCAGAGATGGTTGAGAAGGATTGGACTGGGTTGGTGATAGGAATTTAGGAAACCTAGAGTGTGCTGATGATGCTGTCCTTGTTAGCAGAACACTATAGAATTTGCAATGCTTCCTTACCAGAATGCATGAAATATCCCACGAGGTTGGGCTGAACATAAATAGAAAAAAGATAGAGATGATGACAACGGAGTATGCAATGGAAGATGAAATATCATTGGAAGAAGAAAGGATTAATGAGGTAGAATCATTTAAGTATTTAGGAACTATGATCTCCAATATAGGGTCTTTAGAATCAAAGTTTAGCAAAAGCTTCAAAAAAGCAGATCAGACAATGACTAGGTTAAGTAAGTTTTGGAAATCAAATCGCCTGAAATTACATATAAAATCAGACTATATATCAGTTTAGTGAGATCCGTGTTACTCAGTGGACATGAGTTATGATATGACAATGAAACAGTCTCCAATAGATTTAGTAGATTTGAGAACAAAGCCCTTAGATGGATATTGGGAGTTAAATGGCAGGACACGATGAGAAATGAAACTATAAGAGAGATTACTCAAGTGCCATATGTGGATGAGATCATGATGAGGGGTTAGATGGAGATGGTTTGGGCATGCTCTTCGCACTCCCCAAGAGACAATAGCTCACCAAATGTTCAGCTGAGCTCCACAAGGCAGTAGAATTGTTGGAAGACCCAGATCTACATGGCTGAGGACTATGGCGACCGTAGTAGGAAATTATGAATGGAGAAGTATAGAGAGGATTGGCGAAATCTAACCGAGGACCTTTGCGTCAATAAGAGTAGGAGGAGATGATGATATATATATATATATATATATATATATATATATATATATATATATATATATATATATATATATATGTACGTATATATATATATTATATTCTCACGAAACTGGTCTTGTGTACAGTAAATACAGTAGTTTATTAATGATTTTATTTATATTTTATTTGTGCATCGAAGAGAGGTTAGCCAGCTATGAGTTTTTCTCGTTTAGACATAAGTTTATTATGTAAACTACGTAAGACTTTCGTCGTTAATTTCATTTTATTCTTTATTTAAGTCATTATATGTACATTTACATTATTTTTATTAATTAACTTTATTTCTCGTGTATTTGTTATGAAGTCTAACATAATCTCTTTGAGAGTGCTATGTAACCATACAAGATAGGAACAAGGACTTAGGTAATGTTTTTTTTATTTTTATGAGGTATTGCGTCATGTTTGTGAGAGAATACGTAATACTGTATGCCACCTGCTTTGGAAGATTCGCTAAAAACCTAGTGATAGGATGTTATCTTCTTATTTCGGGGACAAAGGGTGAATGGAGCTAGCTGACAGAGAGTCGTCTCGCTGTGTGTAATAGTTGCCCAGGAAACACGGGATTAGTGTTCCTTTTGCTTGAGTAAGCGTTCGAGAGAGCATTACTTGCTAACTCTGACGCCTTAGCCCAGCCCACGCTTCCAGAACTCGCTCTCCTGGAATCTTCTGGA
Source organism: Palaemon carinicauda (assembly GCF_036898095.1). Classification (NCBI taxonomy): domain Eukaryota; kingdom Metazoa; phylum Arthropoda; class Malacostraca; order Decapoda; family Palaemonidae; genus Palaemon; species Palaemon carinicauda. The sequence goes on along the minus strand of NC_090732.1, from coordinate 99,517,177 downwards.
AGAAGCTAAGTCTCTTATAAAGATGACCCCCTACGGATGCGTAGGCAGATAGAAATTTCCAGCCTTAGGACAGCCATCTCCCCCTTTGTCTCACTCTCGCACGCAGCTCAGTGTACTGTTTTAAAAGTGTTCAGTGAAAAATCAAAGTTATGGTGTGACGGATTTTGTAAACGTAGTGAGTACTTATAAAAATTCTCTTGTATCGTGATCTGGTTATCTATTTTCATTAAGTGTCTAACTTAAATATTGTTTTCAAATTTAATTTCATGTGAAATAAGTGATTGTATAGTTTTCATAAGTATTTCTTTTGTCATAGTCTACAGTTTATTCATATTTAACATTTAAAGTCAAGTCATTATATAATTTTCAGATCATAAAATTTTTTTCTTAATCTAAGTTTTGTTCAAACTTAATATTTCGAGTAATTTGTTTGTTTTATGTAAAGTCTTTCGGAGTGTTGTAATTTATATAGAATATATTTATTTTTGTAAAAATGTGTTTATTCCAATCACCATTGTTTTAAGTAGTATTCACTCATATCCTGTTAAAGAATCACGGTAAGTAATAGTTTTAAATGATTCTTAAGATAAATAACCCAGTTTATATTTTAGTGTACTTAAGAGACCTTTGGATAAACAGGTGAGTTTGGAGGTGGAGGGGTTATTTAGCTATGCAGTCGTAATATATATATTTTATCATATGTTTGGTTCCCAGACACGAGCCATTATATAATATATTTTTGGTGGTAACAGGGTCGTGTTTTGATTAAAGGTTTTGAACATTCATTGTTGATAGGATTGTGTGTATTTTTTTAATAAATTTTTGGAAAGGTATTTAATATAGTTGAATTACAAGATGGCACAGTTTAATATCCAAGATTTTTTGAATAACTCAAATGTTCAGGAATTGTCAAATGCTAATGTAACTAAAGTTCAGGGGCTCTCTAATTCAATGGCATGTAGTGGCCATGCAATGAATGGGATGATTAAGGCCCAAATCAAGTGTCTAGCCTTAGAAGCATTGATAAATTTGGGAAAGTTGTCGAAAGAAAATATTGTAGCAGCTTGTGAACTATTGGAGGAAGCTGAGGAAGAATTTTTAGTAAAGCAAGGACTGGTTGACCCTCAAACTGAAGGCATGGAAGCAGATAGGGAGGTTGAGGCCGAGATTTGACGAATTGCAGCGGAGGAGGATTTGATCAAGTTGAAGAGGATGGCAAGTGCAAAGGAAATGGAAGAAAAAGAACGAGAAGAAGCCCAAGAGATTGCAAGACATGCGAGAGAGATGGAAGCAAGCGAAATCGCAAGACGAGAAAAAAAGGAGAGAAGACAGGAAGAAGATAGAGAAGAAAGATGACGTGCGAAAGAAATGGAAGCAAGCCATGAAGAAGAAGAGAGAGAATAAATACGACATGTGAGTGGGTTGGAGCTTTTGAATGCCCGTGCACAGTTGACAATGCAGACGGAGGCGGCCCCTGCTAAGCACGATCCAGTGTTTGATGTGTCGGAAGCCCAGAAGTTAATTCCAAGGTTCACAGAAGAGGCCCCAGATGAGTTCTTCAATCATTTTGTAACGGTCGCATCGATGATGAAATGGCCAGAATATAAATGGTCTGTGTTATTGTAGAGTGAGCTCTTTGGGAAGGACCGCAGTGCTTACTTATCCTTATCTCAGGGCCAGAAGGAGTATCAAGAAGTGAAGAGGAGTGTGCTGCAAGTGTATCAGATGACCCCTGAATATTATAATGAAGGGTTCCGAAGTGTGAGAAAGGAGAAGAAAATTACTTTCCTGGATTACGCCTATAAGGTACAACCATGTTTTAAGAGATGGACAGAGGCTGCTAACGTAAAGGTGATGACTGATTTAGAGGAATTGATAATACTAGAGCAGTATGTACGAGGAATTCTTAAACATATTCGAACGTACTTGAGAGAGAGAGAGAGAGAGAGAGAGAGAGAGAGAGAGAGAGAGAGAGAGAGAGAGAGAGAGAGAGAGAGAGAGACAGGTGAAGAAACTTAATAAAGTCGCTTTGCTGAGGGAAGATTATAATATTATTAGTTGTAAACCCTCCTCAGGCAGGAAGTTTCAACTGTCGTTCCGGCCAAGTGTCATGTATTCGCCGAACTATGGAAACCAGTTCAGTAATAACTACATGAACAAGTTCAACAGTTACAGTGAAAGTAGCACTGGTACTGGTACAATCGTCGAATTGTCCTGCTTCAAGTATCGTGAAAGACGTGCATAAGGTTGATATTGTCTGTTTTAAGTGTGGCAAGAGAGGCCATATCAGTAAGGAATGTTGTTCAAACCAACCGAAAGCAGTCACCCAAGTGAGTAAGGATAACTCGACGTTACAGAATGCAAAGACGAAGAAGCAATCGAGAAAGGATGGAGAGGAAAATAAACCAGCCAACATTTACACGACAAACAGGACGAACACAAATAATGTGGATGCCTTTAAACCATACATTTATGAAGGTATATTAGCAGCAATAGACGGGAGTGAGCGAACCCCGGTCAGAATATTGCGCGACGCAGGTTGTAACCATAGCGTGGTGGTACTAGGGGTGCACTCGTTGGTGGATCGATCTCTCACAGGAGACTCGGTTATTTTGAAGGGAATAGGAGGGGAGGAGGTTATCCATATTTGCTGTTTGAAACTGCCATACAAATTGATGACAGGTAATTTTGGCTTTGCGGTAAAGGATTCATTGGCTGTCGAAGGAGTAGACGTCCTGCTGGGTAATGAGGTTAGTGGATCGCAGTTCGTGCCATGTCCCATTGTAATGATGAAACCTTTGAAGTATAGTCGTACGACTGAATTCGAGAAGGAGTACCCATATCTCTTTCCTAGTTTTGTTACAACTAAGAGCATGATGAAGAAAGTGGCTGAAAAGAAGAAAAAGAAATCGAAGGAGTAATGAACTTAGAGGATTTGTTTTTCGAAGAAGAGGATTCCGTGGATGGTAAGCAAGAAGAGAACTCCCGTGTAGGCCCGAGCAAATAGGAGTGACAGACGAGCGGACAAGAGGACAAAGAAGAAATGGACTTGGAAGAAATAGAAAATTCAATGTTAGAAGTAGGACAAGTGAGTAGGAAAAGGCTGATAGTATTACAATGGAAGGATACAACGTTAACAGTGTTATTGTACCATGTGGTGGACAAGACGGAGGCACAGCAGTCTCTGACCTGTTATTATCTTAAGGATGGGTTGCTTATGAGGAACCATAGACCCGCCGATATCCCTGGGCATGCTGAATGAGGGATATATCGTCACATACTAATTCCTGCACTCTTGAGAAGACAGGTGATCACAGTAGCGCATGAGACGGGACATATGGCGATAAGGAAGACGACGGAGAAAGTAATGAAACAGTTTTTTCTGGCCTGGCAAGCAGAAGCACATGAGCCAGTTTTGCCATACATGTTACGTATGTCAGATGACCGTAAAGCCAAACTAGTACATTAGGAAAGCTCCCTTACACCCGATAGTAGTGCGAGGAGAACCCTTCAGCAAGCTAATGATTGCCATTGAGGGACTTTTACCGAGGAGGAAAAAAAGGTCACGAATTTATGTTAACCTTGATGTCTCCAGTAACGAGATACCCAGATGCCATACACATCAGGAACATCAGTGCCAAAATAATCACCGAGAAGTTACCAGACTTTTTTTTACTAAGTTTGGTATATCGGAAATCGTTCAAAGTGACCGCGGAACGAATTTCAAATAATATTTCAGGACTTAATGAAACTGTTAGATGTAGAACAACAGCTATCAACTGCTTATCATCTGGAGACCCTAGGTGCATTAGAGAGGTTTCATCAAACGTTAAAAAGTATGTTAACGAAGTTCTGCAATGAAACGGGAAATAAGTGGGACATCGGACTGCCGTTGATGTTACTCAAAGTACGTAATGCTTATCAAGAAAGCATGTGATGTAGCCTAATTGAAATGGTATTTGGACAAGAAGCACGAGGACCGATTAAAACGGTAGCAGAAAAATGGAAGGACTGAGAGGAAATGGATGGAGATTACGGCAAGAATTTGAGGAAAAGGATCGGTGATTTAAGGAAATTCTCCCTAGAAAACCTTAAGGTATAATGAAGAAAAGGTTCGATATGAAAAGTAAGGACCGACAGTTTTCGATAGGACAATAGGTATTAGTTTTCCTGACAATAAGGAGATTCCCACTCACAAACAAGTTTCAAAGACCATTCAAGATTTTGGAGATCAGTGACCTGACCTACGTTATCGAAACCTCAGGACGAAGGAAAAGTCAAAGGAAAGTACACGTCAGCCTACTGAAACCCTACTTGAGCAAAAACGAGACCGAACCATACGACGACAAATATAAGGTAGGGGCAGTAAGCAAAGTGAATAATTCGTCTATCATTGGGAATTAGGGAGAGAAAATATCTCATTTGAACTAGGAGCAACATTAGGAATTAGGTCGATTAATTAGAAGTTTCCCTGATATTGTCTTTTATGTTCCGAAACGAACCAACCTGACGAAGCATGAGATACACCTCAAAATAACAGAAAGACCATTTAAACAACGCGCCTATCGACTGTCGCCGTATCTCTGAGAAGTGATGAGAAAAGAAAAGGACTACTTGTTACAAAACAGATTAGCCAAACAAAGTTCTATCCCTGACAGTTCTCCATGCTTGCTTGTGAAAAAAACCGGACGGATCTTTTAGGATGTGTACGGACTACCGAAAGTTAAACTCGATCACTGTGGCCGATAATTAACCATTGCCGCTCATCAACCAACTACTTAACAATACTGGACAAGCGAGGTTCCTCTCCAAATTCCTTTGGATGACAATGCAAAATTTTTATCAGCTTTGATAACCCCATTCACCGTCATGCCTTTTGGTCTAATGAACGCCTTCACTACTTTTCAATGAGTGATGCATGACCTACTAGGTTCGATAGAATATCTCAACGATATTGTAGTATATTCATCGACCTGGGAAGAACATCTCCGAATCCTGAAGAAGGTATTTCAAAAGCTGTGAGGAGCATACCAGACGATTAACCTGGAGAAGAGCAAATTTGGAAAGGCAACAGTTCGGTACTTGGGATTTGAAGTAGGAAGAGGACGAATCGCCCCAGTAGCTGCTAACGTCGAAGGAATAAGAAAAGCATTACTCCTCACAATGAGGAAGCAATTACAGTCCTTTTTAGGGATGGCAGGATTCTGCCAACGATTTTGCCCGAACTTTTCGGCTGTAGTTGCTCCCTTGACGGATTTGACTAGCCCCTAGAAAAAAATTTTATGGACCAGCAAGAAACAGGAATCCTTTGACAGGCTAAAGGCCATATGAACTTCGAAACTGATACTGCGAGCACCTGATTTCAACAAGAAATTCCTTATCCTAGTGGATGTGTCAGATAACGGGATTAGAGCTGTCTTATTGCAAGAAGACGAGTAAGGAATTCGTCACCCTGTTTGTTTCATGTCGTCAAAGCTTAAGAAACATCAGTGAGCCTACTTGACAGTTGAAAAGGAACTACTAGTGTTAGTCACAGCGATAAGCAAGTATATTTGGATCACAATCCTTTAACTTTGGTGGATAAAATGAAGAAAAATAATAATGAAAGTTGGTGGTCATTATGTTTGCAACCGTATTGTATTGATGTAAAGCATATATCAAGTAAAGATAATGTGGTTGCAGATTATTTATTTTTGGCTGAATCAATGGAATCAGGCCCGGAATAAATAAATCTTATTTGGGGGAGCTATCTTACAAAGGTGGTCTAATGTAGAGTAAATACAGTAGTTTATTAATGATTTGGTTTATGCATTGAAGAGAGGTTAGCCAGCTCTTAAGATGAGTTCTTCACATGTAGATGTCAATTTATTATGTAAATTACGTAAGACTTTCGTCGTTAATTTCATTGTATTCTTTATTCAAGTCATTTTATGTAAATTTACGTTTTTTTTAAGAATTAACTTAATATTACACGTATGTTTGTTACGAAATCTTACGTAAACAGTTTGAGAGTGTTATGTGACTATACAAGATAGGAACAAGGGCTTATGTAATGTTTTTTATATTTTTATGAGGTATTGCGTCATATTTGTAAAAGAATATGCAATATGCCACATGCTTTGGAAAATTCACGAAAAGCGTAGTGATAGGATGATATCTTTTTTGTATTTCAGTGATAAAGGATGGGCAAAGCTAGCTGACAGAGTCGCCATGCTGTGGGTGATAGTTGCCCTGAAAACCCAGGATTCGTCTCACTGTTGCGTGAGTAAGCGTTCGAGAGAGCAATACTTGGTTGCTCTAATGCCTTAGCCTGGCCCACGCTTCCAGAACTCGCTTTCCTGGAATCTTCTGGAAGTAACTAAGTCTCTTATAAAGGCAACTCCCAGGGTTGTATAGGCTGATAGAGATTTCCACCCTTAAGACAGCAATCTCCCCCTCTGTCTCACTCTCGCACACAGCTCAGTGTATTGTTTTAAAAGTGTTCAGTAAAATAACGAAGTTTTGGTGTGACAGATTTTGTAAATGTAGTGAGCACTTACAAAAATTCTCTTAGAGTTTTTGTAAACGGCCCTGTGGGAAGGTGATAGGTTCTTGTATTGTGATCTGGTTATCTATTTTCATTAAGTGTCAAACTTAAATATTGTATTCAGATTTAATTTCAAGCGAAACAAGTGATTGTATAGTTTTCATAAGTATTTCTTTTGTCTTAATCTAAGGTTTATTCAGATTTAACATTCAAAAGTCAAGTCATTATATAATTTTTAGATTCTAACAGTTTTGTTCAGACTTAGTATTTCAAGTGATTTATTTGTTTTATGTAAATTCTTTTAAAGTGTTGTAATTTATATAGAATTTATTTATTTTTGTAGAGTGTATTATTCCAATCACCATTGTTTAAAGTAGTATTTGCTTGTATCCTGTTAAAGAATCGTAGTAAGTAATAGTTTTAAGTAATTCTCAAGAATAGTTATCCAGTTTTGTTTTGAGTGTACTAAAGAGACCTTTAGATATTCAGTGTTTTATATATAACTGTCTGGGAGTTATTTAACTGTCTCAGAGTTCGGTATTAATATTTGTAACAGATTTAATGTAAAAGTAAACAGGTGAGTTTGGAACTAGAGGGGTTGTTTAGCTTGCCAGTCGTAATATATATATTTTATTATATGTTTGGTTTCCAGACACGAGCCATTATACAGTATAATATACTGTATATATATATATATATATATATATATATATATATATATATATATATATATGTATATATATATATATATATATATATATATATATATATATATATATATACATATATATATGTGTATATATATATATATATATATATATATATATATACATATATATATGTGTATATATATATATATATATATATATATATATATATATATATATATATATATATATATATATGTGTGTGTGTGTGTGTGTATATATGTGTGTGTATATATATATATATATATATATATATATATATATATATATATATATATATATATATATATATATATATATGTGTGTGTATATATATATATATATATATATATATATATATATATATATATATATATATATATATATATATATATATATATATATGGTTTGGCCAGTCTTCATCACCACGCTGGCCAGTGTGGATTGGTGATAGTGAGAGATTTTCTTCTAATTGCTTAAAGTAAACCTACTCACTAGTATTGCTTTGCTGATCATGGCGATATGTAAACCCTTTTACGACATTCATGTATATATATGTATATATATATATATATATATATATATATATATATATATATATATATATATGTGTGTGTGTGTATATATATATATATATATATATATATATATATATATATATATATATATATATATATATATATATATATCGGTTACGGCTCAGTATTTCTTTGCCCACACATACACCGAATAGTCTGGCCTATTCTTTCAACATTCTCTACTGTCATAAAATTGACAACACTGAGATTGCCAAACAATTTTTCTTCGCTCATGGGTTAACCACTGCTCTGCAATTGTTCAGTTGATACTTTATTCTTGGTAGAGGAGACTCTTAAGCTATGGTATGTAGTTCTTCTAGGAGGAGGACATTCCAAAATCATACCATTGTTTTCTAGTCAAAGTATGATTGTAAGTAGGTCAAGGACGGTGGCTCCTCAACATCCGGATCTCAGTATTGATAATGTTTCTTTAAATATGTATGACTCTTTCAAAATTTTAGGTGTGATTCTCGACAGTAAATTTACTTTTGAGAAACATATAAGGTCTGTGTCTTCTTCAATTGCATAAAAAATAGGCTTATTGAGAAAGTCTTTCAAGATTTTCGGTGATCAATCTATTCTGAAGAAGTGTTTTAATTCTTTAATTCTACCTTGCTTTGAGTATTGTTCTCCTGTCTGGTGTTCAGCTGCTGATTCTCATCTTAATTTGTTGGACAGAAACTTACGGTCTATTAAATTTCTTATTCCTGATCTAGATATTAATCTCTGGCACCGTCGTTCAATTAGTTCATTATGCATGTTGCATTAGATTTTTCATAACTCTGACCATCCTTTACATTCAGATCTCCCTGGACAATTCTATCCTGTTCGTAATATTAGGCAGGCAGTTAATTCTAATAGCCAGGCCTTCTCCATCACGAGGCTCAATACTACGCAGTACTCTAGAAGTTTTATTCCAGCTGTTACCAAGTTGTGGAATGATCTTCCTAATCGGGTGGTTGAATCAGTAGAACTTCAAAAGTTCAAAGTTGGAGCAAATGCTTTTTTGTTGACCAGGCGGACATGAGTCTTTTATAGTTTATTTATGACATATTTGTTTTTGATGTTTTTAATAGTTTATATATCACATGTCTGTTTTGACGTTGTTACTGTTTTTAGAATGATTTATTGTTAATTTGTTCTCTTCATTTATTTATTTCCTTATTTCCTTTCCTCACTGGGCTATTTTTCCCTGTTGGAGCCCCTGGGCTTATAGCATCTTGCTTTTCCAACTAGGGTTGTAGCTTGGATAGTAATAATAATAATAATAATAATAGGCTCAATACCATGGTCTTCCACTGTCTTGGGGTACACTTCTATTGCTTGAGGGTACACTTGGGCACACAATTCTATCTTTTTTCTTCCTCTTTTTTTTCTTTGTTTATATATGAAAGATTTATTTAAATTTGTTACTATGCTTAAAATATTCTTTCAATTGTTCATTTCTTCTCATGTAGTTTCATTTATTTCCGTATTTCCTTACCGCACTGGGCTACTTTTCATGTTGAAGCCCTTGGGCTATAATTATATCATACTGCATTTCCAACTAGGTATAGGTATATATATATATATATATATAGATTTAGATATATACAGTATATATATGTTATTATTATTATTATTTTTATTATTATTATTATTATTATTATTATTATTATTATTATTATTATTATTATTATTATTATTATTATTATTATTATTATTATTACTTGCTAAGCTACAACCTGGTCTAGGACTTTCTGGCACAGGACTTTCTGGTGTAGGACTTTTTGGCTCAGACTTTTTGGCGCCAGACTTTTTGCCACTGCTATTTTTACACCAAAGAAATTATCTATGCTTATATACAGTAAATAAATAACACAATGATAATAACGAGAAAATAAAAAAAAAATATTCATAAAACTTTACACATAATACCTTTTTCATCGAAATACTTAGAAAAATAAACTGAAATTTTGCAATTCAATTCAAAGATATGTGCTAAACCTCTGAGGTATTCTAAAGGTTGCATTGTACCATAATCAGACACTATTCTCCTTATTCTCTCCTCAGCAAGTAAATATTTCTTCAGTTTGTGCAGCAGGGAGTTGGATTCCTTCAATAAATCACCAGATTGTTGGATGATGCATGGATAACTCAGAATAAATCCGCCTGTGGGCTGCCTCTGCATGATTGTTCGTTTTATCTTCTTGATTTAACGTCATGTTATAAAGATTCCACATTTCTATTTTGAAGAGAGCTGGTCGTCTGCTTTGTCTATTTCTGTTCGGTCTGCCTATGTAATTATCCTCAAACCAGTTTTATAAATCCTGTAGTTAATTTGGCAAAAAAATTTGAAAGTGCATCGATGTGAGAATCGATATCATTCACAGGCACAAAACATAGTGCTAGAATCATTTTCGTTTTCAGCGCAAACCCTGTATCATTATTGTATGCATGACTCATTCCCTTGCTCTTAAGAGTCTTATGGAGGTTATGACTGAGATGATACAAGCAACATTTTATTTGCACATTTTTGAAAGATTCTTTCATTGCTGAGATTGCACCTTGTTCAAAATCACAGAAAATGCTTTTTGGGGAACCTTCCGGAAAAGCTTCTTTGATGAGGTCAAAAAGTTTAATGTAGGTTACCCTTTGCTTGTTTGGGAGCAGTGCATAAATAATAGGATGAACTCCTCCAAGTTTTTTGGCCAATATCACAAAAACTTGCGAAAATAAAGGCGGTGCAAGATTAAGTGTTCCATCCGCGTACCAGGTGTCAGAACCACATAAAATGTCTCTAACCAAAAATTTTCTTCCAAGTACCAAAATTCTGTTGGCAGATGGGCCGCTGTCGGCAATTAAAAATTCTTCCTCTCTTCCATCAGAGCCTGCGTAAATTTTATAACGATCTGGAATTTCTAGATCAAATAGATTAACAGGATTGCAAGGAGCTTGTTGCGCTTCATTACGAGTTCTAACTGTTTTCTTTAGAGAATCCATGCGCGGTAAAACTCCGAGCTGCTTGCGATACTTCTGTTAAGCATTGGTTAATAACTGTTGATGTATTTTCTAACGTTTCCGTGGCTCGGTTAATAACTGTTGATGTATTTTCTAACGTTTCCGTGGCTCGGTGTTTTATTGCACATTTAACGTAAACAGCTTCAATTGATGCAGGTGATGATCCGTGGCCATGCTGGTTTATTTCGTTAATCACCTCACCATCTTTAGTGTGGATTCTTCCTTTACATGAATTTTTACGTTCACGTCGCCAAAATTTGATAGAAGCATCTCGTGAACTACATCTCTCAAATACGTAAATGTAGCCATTATGTACAAATATTTCTTTTCCACCTTTTACTTAAAATTCGTTGAGCCATAATGGGCTATATACGGATATTTCTAAAAACTAAAATCAACACCAGGCACAACGAAAGATGGATAAATTCTGAATTTGTAACCGGGACAAACTTAGAGAACGAACAAAAAATAAATTTCGGTGAAGTAGTTTGAAGTTTGTGTTTTAATTTCAGCGAATGTTATTTCAGTCTAATAACTAATTCATCTTTTAAATTAGCCAAACAATCTAAAACCGTTTAAAAAAAAAAAGACAGATAAATTTTTTATTTGTGACCGACACAAAAGAGAAAGAAAGATAGAAAATGTTTTGGAGCATCACCTGCGCCAAAAATATCCTGCGCCAAAACGTCTGCGCCGAAAAATCTCATTCCGGCTACAGCACTGGTTGGAAAAACAGAATGCTATAAGGCTTGATGTTCCAACAGGGAAAATAGCCCAGTGAGGAAAGGAAACAAGGAAAAATGAAATATCTTAAGAGTAACAACATCAAAATAAATATTTCCTATATAAACAATAAAAAAAAAAGAGGAAGAGAACTTGGATAGAATAGTGTGGTCGAGTGTACCCTCAAGCAAGAGAACTCTAACCTAAGACAGCGGAAGACCATGGTACAGACGCTATGGCACTACCCTAGGCTATAGAACAATGGTTTGATTCTGGATTGTCCTTCTCCTAGAAGAGCTGTTTACCATAGTTAAAGTCTTTTCTACCCTTACCAAGAGGAAAGTGGCCACTGAATATCACAGTGCAGTAGTTAACCCCATGAGAGAAGAAGAATTGTTTGGTAATCTCATTGTTATCAGGTGTATGAGGACAGAGGAGAATATGTAAAGAATATGCCAGACTATTCGGTGTTGTGTGTGTATGTAGGCAAAGAGAAAATGAACCGTAACCAGAGAGAAGGATCCAATGCAGTACTGTCTGGCCAGTCAAAAGACCTCATAACTTTCTAGCGGTAGTATCTCAACGGGTGGCTTGTGCCTTTGCCAACCTACTACTATATATACTGTACATGTGTATGTAAGCATTCCCAAATATGTTGTGTTGTCTAAATATATATATATATATATATATATATATATATATATATATATATATATATATATATATATATATATGTATATATGCATATATATATATATATATATATATATATATATATATATATATATATATATATATATGTGTGTGTGTGTGTGTGTCTGTGTGTGTTTGTGGTATGAATAGTGATATATAGGTAAGTTAGCTTCATCCCCGTACCATTTACTATATTCTAACATATTGTAATGAGAAAAGTGATGTTATCCGCTATTACAAATTTTATATCTATCATTTTGCAATATAATACTATCCTTGCATGCTTTGCAGCTCTACTTAGAATAAGTATAATGAAAACATACAAACCAAATAACTTTCCATTCATGGAAATTCACCTATACACATTTATTTCAGTGCACATATTGAAATTTCTTCATGACCAATAATGCCGTAAGGATATTATTTGACTTTTGCTTTCTGAATCGAATGGCTTTCATGTCTTTTTGGTATATTTGTGTATAGGAGGGACTTTTGAAATATTCTTATTGAGAGAAATGTGGACATGTCATCTTTAAAAAGGCAGCGTTTTCATAATAACTTAATAATAGTCTTACTTCATTGATGTAAATTTCCTTATTGAATTTGGGTATTATTGTGTTGGTAATCTATTTATTGAGTTTTTTCCATGATATAACACACCCAACGTTTTTTTTTTTTAAACAATTTGAATATAGGAAAATATAAATCGTCAAACATAACCTCTTCCAATGTCTGTGGGTAGAGTTCTCGTGCTTGAGGGTACAATTAGGCACAATACTATCCTATTTCTCTTAATCTTTTTTTTATAGTTTTTTTATAGTTTTTATATGAAAGACCTATTTCAATATTGTTATTTTTCTTTTTGAATATTTTATCTTAATTGTTCATTACTTCGCTTGTAGTTTATTTGTTCCCTTTTTTTCCTTTCTTCACTGGGCTATTTTTCCATGTAGGAGCTCTTGGGCATAATTATAGCATCCTGGTATTCCAACTAGGGATCGCAAATTATACGCTATGTATCTGGAATGCATTCTTATAATTTGTAGTATGGATGTGTTAGGTATGTTATACGTTCGGTATACATACATGGTACATACGCTTCCATTCCGGTATCAACACGAAATTACTCGTGAGTTGCGGATAAAGGCCTGAGCGGAAATTAAAAGTGAAATGTTTCTGTGGGATGTAAAAATCCGAGAGTTCTTACGTAATATACATCTAGACTATTTAATATTTTATTGAATCCAAACGTGAAGGTAAAACTTATTAATGTTTAAGATAGTTCTAGAGCTGCAGTTATTTAAAAAAAAAGCGATAAATTCATTTCAGTCTTTGAAAATATTTTTATTCATTCACTTCTCTATAACTTTTGTTCACATCCATATGCAAGTTATATCCAGTTGTGAATATTTTATATTTTTCAACATCTTTAAGGCGTTATCCAATTGAGGAGTTCAACGATACACATTTCTTCAGTAGTGTTAATATCACTACCTTCCACCAACAAAAATGAACACCAAGTACAAAAATAACTGGGAATAAGGAAGGAATACACTGTTTATACAGAAAACAAATGTGATAGATAGAAAATTATACTTTATCATGGCGCTTTGAATGATTCTAGGATAGAAACGATAACCGATAAATGTTGCTAAAGCTAAATGACTTTTCGAAATCACATTTTGCTAAGGTTAATAGAATATGAATCGAGTCTAATAAAATTAATCATTATACATGATAAAATTAACACGAGAGTGCATTGTAATTTTACGTTAACATTCTTAAATGCGATGTTTAATGTAATTTTTTTTTCTCAAATTTTCTGTTCCTATAAGTATACCAAAAATTACAATAATATTACCCCAAAAAATGTGACCTTCCTTGACCAATCATTTATTTTAGATTTGCTTAGTTTACACATAATTGTTTGAACAGCTTTGTAATAGAATTGAGAGTTTTCATAAGGTTTTGGTCTTTACGCGAACCAAGCAATCGGCAATTAATTGACAGACTATTTAAAAAATTTCTGTTAGGAAACGTCGCATAACGACACGAAGTCTCAAGCAATGTCTTTAACACAAGTGGGTGATTCCACGGATTAATTGATGTCCTTAATAAGTAAGCGTTTGAGAAAATAATATTGTATAAAGAAAAAAATCCAAGAAATACTTGTACTGTAATTGTAGAATAATTAATTCAAAGATAAAGAATTTTCAATCGAGAATTTACCATTTTATCGAACGACACGAGACAGCGTAAACGAACAACACTGAACAAGGCACCAGAATCATTGCAACTGAAAGGGATGGACACCTAGCATTTGCGAGCCACAGACCAGAGGTCACTGGACAAAGGAAGCATAGGGAAGGCTAACGTATGCCATTGTATCTAAACTATGATATCCGCGCTAGGAGCGAAAACAATGTGAAATGAGGCGGAAAGTCCTTCTACTGGTAACGCTGAAAACTATTACGGATTTTTTTCCGGTTATTACTGCAACATTTCCTGGTTGATAAAAAAACTGTTTCAAGAGTCGCCATTTTTAATTATACACAGACATAACGAATAAGCATAAAGTGAAACATTCAGTTAGCCATAATTACCAATGAGAAGAGAGAGAGGCGGAAAGAACTAATTATTACCTAAGAGAAACACATTTAACTTAGATATAGAGGATACGTAGACAATATATAACATTATTACTCAACAGGTTCACATTAGAACTATTCACGACGAAAGGAAGAAACATAAAAAATAGCATTGGGAATGACTCGTAGGAGTATAGTGAATATAGATGGGAGCTGCCTAGCCGGAAGCACACAGGAGACAATGATATCAACCTGCAAATATGAATACAATAGAGGATATTATACAATAACCATCTCACAGCGTTCCCTACTGGTGTTGCATTAGGTATTCACGCTATAACAATAACATATAGGCGATACGACGCATTTATGATTGTATGGTTTACGGGATAGCAAAGGCACACAGCAGCCCTAACCCACTCCTTATTCAGTTGTTTTTAGGCGACTGGAACATCGGTGCTGCTGTAAGGTTTTGAGTTCTGTTGCTTGAAGAAATTCTGTATTTGTATTATGTAATTTGGTATCTTTTGGATTCATTTGTTTCTGGTTAGTGATATATCATTTTATTAATTACATATGTATTATATGTTGTAATTCATTACACACACACACACACACACACACACACATATATATATATATATATATATATATATATATATATATATATATATATATATATGTGTGTGTGTGTGTTGTATATATATATATATATATATATATATATATATATATATATATATATATATATATATATATATATGTGTGTGTGTGTGTGTGTGTGTGTTGTGTATGTATGTATATATATATATATATATATATATATATATATATATATATATATATATATATATATATATATATATATATATATTCGTATCCTCTTTGTTCTTTTTCTTTTCATTACATTGGAAATTAGGCTCTGCAGAAGATTTTTGTGAAACTAATGAACTGAAGACGAAGAGCTCTGGGAAAAGGAACATCAATTGGGTGGTTGTGTGCTCCATATCTTCTGTTATAACTGAAAAGAGCTTTCGGTATGACTTCACTCTCATTTATTTTCCCTCTGTGCCTGGTAATTGTCACTTTATTTCAATGGGAAACGCTAGGAATCGTCCTTGATCTTTTTTTGTTTAGTAACCCTTTTTCAGCTTCCTGTTGTTTCTGTTAATTACGGTATTATGACTTATTTCATGGCAATTATTTTATGTTGGTCATTACTATTATATAACATGTCAATTTGGTTTAAACACTATTACTAAAATAAAGTTTTGGGTCCAATGTATTCATTTTCAGCCGAATCAAAACCCTTTGACCGCCATATCTTAGATAAGTACAAGTATTTCGAGTAAAATATTTCCAAAGAAGATAGGCGTCCTGATTTTCCAAATAAACACATTTATAATCGTGACTTAACAAGGCATAGTTGTTGATACAGTAATTTTATCCAATAGAGAAATACCGTTATCAATTATATTGACATCATAAAAGAATAAATACCTTCTTGATGCAATTGTAACTAATCTACATCTAAAGGATCACTCAATCTTCTTTAGATTTTATATAAGATGACACATCAGGGAGAGGCTGCCGAGTCCTAAATCTCACTAAATTAAAGACCGATCAGTTGGCCTGGTAGCGAAATCTGTTTTTACCAAACAGTAGTGTAGTGAGGGGGGTGGGAAGTGTGATTTGGGCCGATGCTACACAGATAGTGATCTAATCGTTAAAATGTAATAGATAAATTGCGAACACAAAGAGAGAGAGAGAGAGAGAGAGAGAGAGAGAGAGAGAGAGAGAGAGAGAGAGAGATTTGAAACCAAAGAGGAATAGATATGAAGAATTACAATCTTTGGTACAGTGTTTGATAACCCCCCCCCCCCAAAAAAAAAAAAAAGGTCATTTAGCCAAAAAAAGAAACATTAGTGAGGAAGAGATATAGTCAAACAAGTTATCTAAGATGATCTTAGATATCGTGGAATAAATATTATTCTTTTTCTAATCAAATTACAATGATTTTCGTAAAGTTTTGAATATTCTCGCAACAATTTTCCTACATATTTTTTTTCAGGAATATCTTTAAAGTGGAATAATAGATTTAAGTTGTACGAAAAACTCATAGATGACTTGCAAGGTTTACATGAGGTGTAGTTGTTACTACATGGAGAGGTGCAAAAACTGTGTGGTTTGTGTTTATATTGCCCCAAGAAAGTATAATTTACTTGCGAAACCATTTACCATCATTGCTATTGCATACCAACACAAGTCGAGTGTAAGCATTCGTTTTCTATGTTAAGAATAGCCTTCAAACTGATTCAATGATAATGATTTGTAATATTTGCTTCATATGCCAGCCTCATCATCATCATCAGCTGTTACTAGTCCACTGTGGAATAAATTCCTGAGGCATGTCCTTCCACGCGTCTGTGTATGGCCCTTTTGTGCCAGTCAACACCCTCAAACTTTCTTAGTTCGTCAATCCATCATCTTCTCTTCCTTCCCTTCATACTTTCGCAATCTCTAAGGACCCATTTGGTTATTCTTAATGTCCATCTATTGTCTGTTATTCTCATTATTTGTCCTGCCCATGTCCATTTATTTTTCTTACATGTTGTTATAATATCCTCTACTTTAGTTTGCTATCGTATCCATGTTGCTCTTTTTTCTGTCTCTTATTGTTATTCCTGTCATTGTTCTTTTCATAGTTCTTTGAGTTGTAATTACCTTATGTTTTTTAGGCTTTAGTAAGGGTGTAAGTTTCTGATGCATATGTTAATACTCTTAGGACCATCTCATGAGATACTTTTCTTATCAGAGAAAGTGGTATTTTACTTTTCATAATCTCATATTGTTTACCAAATGCTCTTCATCCCAAGCTTATCCTTCTATTAATTTTGCTCTCGTGACCTGAGGGAAAATTTGCCATCTGTCCTAAGCATATTCATTGATATTCTCTCTCTCTCTCTCTCTCTCTCTCTCTCTCTCTCTCTCTCTCTCTCTCTCTCTCTCTCTCTCTCTCTCTCTCTCTCTTTATATATATATATATTATATATATATATATATATATATATATATATATATATATATATATATATATATATATATATATATATGTACAACAATGAGAGTTGCAACCTATTCTAGAGTTAGTTTTTATTCATGACTGGGTTTTAGCCAATTTTCATCACCACGCTAGTCACTGCGGATTAGTGATTGCTCAACAAACCAACCCAACAGGGTCTGGCCCTGACTAGTACACCTTTGCTGATCATGGCGATACACAAACCCTTTCACCACGTTAAAGAAAGGGTTGTTATATACAGTATATATATATATATATATATATATATATATATATATATATATATATATATATATATATATGTGTGTGTGTGTATCCCTTTTCTGAGTGGGGATACCTTAACGTGGTAAAAAGATGTGTGTATCACCATGATCAGCTAAGCTGTACTAGTCAGGACCATCCATATTAGGTTAATTTGCTGTGAGTGATCAGACAGAAATCTTCCACCATCACCAATCCTCAGTTGGCCAGGGTGGTGATGTAAATTGGCCAAACCCAAGACACGAATAAGGACATGTTTGAGGCCTTTGTCCTGCAGTGGACTAGAAACGGTTGCATTTGTTGTTGTATACACACACACACAAACAGACACACACACACACTCTGCCTCTGAATTAGGCTATGAGCAAATCATAAGTGAAACTACCATACAGGTGTGGTAACTCCTTGGACTTGTATACACTGACGTCTCTGGCGTCATTAGTTAGTTATTTTATTGACTAAAGTATACAATAATTAGTACACATTTGCCCACAATGTGATATAATACAAAATATAAAATACACATAGTAAACAAAAATCTCTTCTCCAAGTACATGACCTATACAGAAAAAAAAATATAGTAACAAGAAAATGCAATATCAAGTACAAATAATATAATCCTATAAGATTATACAAATAAACGATAAAGTATAGGGAGAAAAAGTAGTTACATAACTATTTAAAATGAAGTCCTAATGCAAATATTTGATAAAAAAAAAAGAAAAAAAAAACAGAAGGTGAAGCCGTACATTACTTATAAATATGAAGCACTTCATAAACATATTTACACAAATCAACAATATTATCATTTTCATTGACTAAAGTATTTAGAGACTCATGACTCAAGTTTGAATATTTATGCCTACATGGCATTGAAAGAGGACAATTTATCAGAACGTGTGGTTCGTCCTGAATAGTGATATTATCATATGTACACACCCTTAATTCTGGGTGAGTTCGGCTCCACCTACTTGTTTCTATACGGAGGTTGTGGGACATGAGTCGTAAACGACTGAAAGCTGCGCGAATATAATCAGAGATATATAATTTATGTATTCCTAAGTAGGGATTCAATTTGTTTCTATACGTCACACATTTTGTTGCCGAAGCTGGACTATTTCTAATAGATGATATGATATCAATTAGTGGATCAATTTGATCATGAAAGTCTAGAGAATCTTGAATAAATCTATATACAGGGGAGTCTGCACCCCTGCACATTGCATATACAATATGAAAAGGCTCTTCCATATCAGGATTAGACATCTTTGACACCAGAAAACGTTTTCGTTTTGATGCCACGATGAATTGTGCTTGTGGTATCCCAGACTCACCCAAACACAAATGTGTGCAGGTATGTACCCTAACACCCAGAGGACTTTTTACTAAATGATTGTAATTACTTATTGGCTTTTGTAATGCATTTGTTAGCCACGTTTCTGATCCATAAAACAAGGATGAAGTCGCTGCTGCTTCAAAGACTTTCTTCTTGAAACAGAATGGCATTTTAGTATTCGTGTTACAGAATATTGAGAATTCATTCACGGTTGATTGCCAATTTGGCTGATGTAGAGAGAGGCAAGTTTTTAACTTCCCGTCATCTGTGAACCAAGTTCCTAGTTAAAGATAATGGTCACAGTAATTTATTGTTTGACCTTGAACTGTTATTGGCAACTGGTCACCTACACTTTTGTTTATCACGAAGAGTTTACTCTTTTTTTTCATTAAGCTGCATGCCTTATTCATTACAATAATGCATCCTAATATAAATTTTTTTAATACACATTTCTCGCGAGGTAGCAACAATCACCGAGTCATCCATCAACACAAGCACATGTAAATTACCTAAAAAACTGTCCGCTGGTATTGCATTTTTTAACATCCTAACCATTTTATCCATATAAATGACGAACAGCAAACTAGTGGGCGCTCCTTGCCGTACACCGACAGAGCTATCGATCACAGCTGTTCTTAAAACATTCTTTTTGTGTTACTGTACATCTCTCTAATTGCAGACAACATTCTTTTCCCACATTCTTGTTCCCTCAAATAACTTATCATTTCTCTTCTGGGAACTTTATCATAAGCTTTACTGAAATCCACAAACATGACAGAGTTTTTTATTCTTAAAAATAACCAAATCAATTAATAATGTTAATGACAATATTCGTTCTATAAATCCCCTCTTTTTTCTGTGCTCCAGCTTGACACTTATCTATACTGAACCATAATTTCAGTCTTTTCAATAGCAGTATGTCATATATCTTACCTATCGTATCCATGATACTTATCCCTCTATAATTTCCACATGCCATTCTGTTTCCAGATTTAAAAAGTACAACAAGTTTACTGTATCCCCATGAAGACAAGTAATTCAAACTAAAAAACAAAGTATTGAACACTGTCAAGAAAAACGTCAGCCACAGGGCGGGCAGGCGAACAAACAATCCGGGGCAGAGGCCACAGTAGCTTTTATTCATATTCATGTCTTTTAGAGCCCCGTCTAGTTCTTGTGGAGTGAAAGGATCGTCCAGAACAGGGATATAGGGGGCGTCATCCAGATTATTTACACCTTCATTTTGATCATTCATGTTACTGGGGTTTAAAAGCGATTCAAAATGGGTCTTGAATTTCCCATCGTCTGGTTGCAAAGTATTTACCTCTAATATCTGTCCCTTCCAGTCAATAGCTCTCCAGATTGCTTTAGAATCATTACACTCAAGTAAGCTCTCACATCTAGGTTTTGTTACATCCCAATCAACTCTTCTACCTTTCAGTATACATTTTTCGGCAACTCTGCTGATCGTATCCAAGCCTTCACTCATTACAGTTTCTATGGAGCCCCTACGTACATTAATCACATCAGGAGGTTGAATTTGACTCATGTACTGGACAAATTTATCAACGTTAACATAATTATGTGAAACGCTTTTTTTAATAAACTGATGAGTATCAGGTTTCACGTAAGACAGTCCTAAACTTTCTGCCCTCTCCAACAAAAGTTTCAATGACAAATTGCTTATTTATCACAGACTCTAAATTACCAAATTGCAGTACATCAAAGTACGGAGAATCCTCCGGTGTAATGTAAACACCACCGAGAAAGACGCTAGGCCAACAAGACAACTGAACCCAGATTTGGCCTTCACAATCTAACTTTACGTTTGTTATTAATTTCATAATGTTGCTTTTTATGAACAAAAGTACACCACCTCTATGCTTGCCTTTCTAGGAAGGGTTGTGATATAAACAAAAACCTGGCACACTTAAATTACTTACTGTTTTTGCTTCTAAAAGCCACAGTGTCGTAATTCAAGAGAAACTGCAAAATATCAGGATCTTGCAACATATCTCTCACACCTGCAATATGCCAGGAACATATCTTTAATTCGTTTTGCCTATGACCTAGAAAAAGTTTACAACATATTCATCAATAACTACATTATCTCGAAGGAGAACCCAATTTTTCAAATGGTATCTAATGTTAGTACCACCATTTTCTGGCTTACTTTTTTCTTCACGCTCGCTTTCTCTAAGTCGAGCCATCTCTTTCCTTACTGCAGGATGAAGATCCTTCTTGATAAATATCCTACCTAAGAGTCCTTCACAGTTCTTCAGATTTTTTGCTCTCTCCAAGATATAGTTCCGTTGTTGTCGGTTGATAAGCACGACATGAATAGGTCTATTCCGTCGATCGTTCTCCTTTCCCAGACGTCTTATCTGCCACCTTCCCAGCTCCATCTCCATGTCGTCTGCATAGCCAGTTGCCTCGATCACCTTCTTTACCTTGGCAGTATCGTAATCTCCGGTCTCATTGCTGTTCTCTGATAACTCTGTTATAACAATATTTCTGCTTCTTTCTCTTCTATCAACTACCTCTAAAAACTTTTGTTGCTGGCTTATAACCTTGTAAGCTTCGTCCAATCGGGTTGAGAGATCCTTAACCTCTTGTTTAATTGTATTTATTTCGTTTATTTCACTTCTCAGTAGCTTTAGCTCATCGAGTATCTCGGTAATGGTTGGTATGATTTCTTATGGCATTAATCATTGTGCTTAATGCTTCTTTCAACTGAGGATTAGTAAGTTTGCTTAACTGGTTTTGTGATAATGCTGTCACTGACTCCACACTGTCATAGGCAGGCATTTTCCTTAGATTTCAGCACTAGGCCCAACTCAGAACTCAAGTATTTTAAGCAATGTTGTCAAGGACGCAATGCGTTGCTATGGCCACTGCGCATGCGCAAAACTTCATAAACTGATTGAGGGGAGATGTACAATGAGATTTCAAACTTTTGTCTTCAAATTACGTCCAAGTCCAAATTAGACTATACTGCTTTCTCACGTCTGCACCATCCCCGTACATTCATGCACTTGAAAATTGGTTGTAATGCTTACAGATCCTTGTAGTATCCTTGTAGTTTCCTTGAAATCTAAGCAGACCATCAGAGTTCCCCTAGCCTGTTTTGTGTGTGTGCGCTACTGGTTTTCCAGTAGGGACATCTGATCATGCCTTTATTTCTTTATGGATGAAGCCTGAGCAGCCTATCTCTGATGTATCATACTCATGTAAGATTTATATAAAATCTCAAGCAAACTGGAATGGCATTTTGAGTAACCTTTTGGGCTTGAATTGGTCACATTTGTATATTAGTGTTGATTGTGTTGTTTCTTTGATTGTGAATCTAGTCAACATAATTGATAGACGTATCCCTTCTCGCGTGCTAAGGTACTGAGTGAAAGACAAACCATGGATCATTGATTATTGTATACTTGCTTATTTGGAGAAGCAAGAGGCCTATCATCTTTAGAAGGTTAACAGATCAGATTTGACTTGGAATAACCATATTCAGCCTTGAGCTTTTGTTCAGAGAGTTTATGCTTCATCTGAAAAAGAATACAATTTAGCCATAAAAGAAACCCTCTCTGGTACAACCAAGGAAACTAAGTGGTGGGCTATACTTAAATCTCTGCTCTTTGGTGTACGGTTGTGGTGGCCGATGTGGTAACGTCCTTTTGGTCGCTGTTTCCTAGTTTGCAATTTGGTTTTTGTAAAGGCCTTGGAGCACATGATGCCCATCTTACAATCTCCAATGTTGTACAGCAATCCCTTGATTGTGATCAGGAAGTTCATATGATTGGCCCTGATTTTTGTGCTGCCTTTGACTGTGTTAATCATGAGACCCTTGTTTCAAACTGAAACAGTTGGGAGTGGGGCTTCTCTCAGTATCATTATTCAATTTATATGTCATAAATTACAAAGAGTTTTTGTTGATAGGCACCATAGTGAGTAAAGGAAGGTGATATCTGGGTAGTGTTCTTGGCCCGTTGAGATACTACCACTAGAGAGTTATGGGGTCCTTTGACTGGCCAGACAGTACTACATTGGATCTTTATCTCTCGTTACGGTTCACTTTCCCTTTGCCTACACAGTCACCGAATAGTCTGGCATATTCTTTACAAATTCTCCTCTCTCCTCATACACCTGACAACACTGAGATTACCAAATAATTTTCCTTCACCCAATTGGTTAACTACTGCACTGTAATTGTTCAGTGGCTACTTTCTTCTTGTTAAGGGTAGAAGAGACTCTTTAGCTATGGTAAGCAGCTCTTCTAGGAGAAGGACACTCCAAAATCAAACCATTGTTCTCTAGTCTTGGGTAGTGCCATTGCCTCTGTACTATAGTCTTCCACTGTCTTGGGTTAGAGTTCTCTTGCTTGAGGGTACACTTTGGCATGCTATGATATCTAATTTCTCTTCCTCTTGTTCTGTTAAAGTTTTTATAGTTTATATAGTAAATATTTATTTTAATGCTATTGCTATTCTTGAAATATCTTATTTTCCCGTTTTTCCTTTCCTCGCTGAACTATTTTCCCTGTTGGGGCCCCTAGGCTTATAGCATCCTGCTTTTCCAACTAGAGTTGTAGCTTAGCAAGTAATAATAATAATCACTTTTCATACTATGTACGCATGTAGTTTCGCCAAGAAAACAAGCTCGGTGCACTTGCAGAGAATGCTACTCTCTTTGCATCATTCCCATCTGAATGTATATCTGGGGATGTCAAATCACTTAATAGAGATCTACCTAAAATTACTGCATGGTGCAATTTATGGGGCATGGTAACTCAAAGTATGATTGTAAGTCAAAGACAGTTGCTCCTCAACCTCCAGATCTCAGTATTGGTAATGTTTCTTTAACTCCGTATGACTCGTAAAATTTTAGGCTTGATTCTCGACAGCATGTTAACTTTTGAGAAACACATTAGGTCTATGTCTTCTTCTATTCCACAAAAATAATTGCCATATTTAGAAAGTCTTATAAGATTTACGGTGATCAGTATTCTGAAGAGGTGTTTTAATTCTTTCATTCTACCTGGTTCCGAGTATTTTTTTTTTCCTGTCTACTCCTTCAGCTCCTCATTTCCATCTTAATTTGTTGGACAGGAACTTACGGTCTATTAAATCTCGTATTTCTAATCTAGATATTAATCTCTAGCACCGTTATTTAATTAGGTCGTTATGCATGTTGCATAATATTTTTCATAATTTTAACAATCCTTCACATTCAGATCTTCCCGGACAGTACCATTCTGTTCGTAATACTAGATATTCAGTTAATTCTAATATTCAGGCCTTCTCCATCATGAGGCTCAATACTACCCAGTATTCTAGAAGTTTTATTCCAACTGTGGCCAGGTTGTTGAATGATCTGCGTAATCTGGTAGTTGAATCAGTAGAACGTCAAAAGTTAAAATTTGCATAAAATATTTTTTTTGTTGAAAAGGCTGGCATAAATCTTTTTATAGTTTGCATGTGAAAGATATTTTTTAATGGTGTTACTGTTCTTAATATTTTATTTCAACTTTACATCACTTCTCATAAGTTTATTTATTTCCTTATTACCTTTCCTCGCTGGGCTATCTTCCCGTTGAAGTCCTTGGGTTTAATGCAACCTGCTTCTCCAACTAGAATTGTAGCTTGGCTAGTAATATATATATATATATATATATATATATATATATATATATATATATATATATATATATATATATATATATATATATATATATATACACACATACAGATATATCTATATTTGTATATATGTATATATATATATATATATATATATATATATATATATATATATATATATATATATATATATATATATATATATATATATATCTAGATGTTCAAGTTACGTATTATTATATCACATTCTATAACTGATCCATGTAGGTTACTTAGAAAAAATTCCATTATTGTTCGTGAAATGAATACATTAATTAATGTAACGGATGCTTGACTAAGTTTTACTAAGATTGATATGTATTATTTTAGTTTACATTATGAGTGCAGCTACTGTATAAACACAGTATTCATACACACATATACACACACACATGGCAACGATGATGAGACATCAGAACATGGGTTTTTTCACTCTATTACAAAAAGGTCCGTGAATACACTGTGTACAGCCGATACTCTCAGGTGAGTACCAAGTCTACCAGACCGCTCGACTGGTACTGACTAACTCTTACAAGCAAGATGCAATCTTGCTCTCTCAACATGCTGAATTGTTAGGTTTTTTTGAATTCACCACGGTGATGGAAATATTCTGTCACATTATGATTCTAGGGACACACACTTACAACAGAGTTCAGTGATCCCGCCGTCTAGTCCACGACACCCATAGTACTCCCAAACAGCTCAATCAACTCACCACACAAAACATATTTTGCATACAAGGATTAGGACACACACATACACACACACACACACACACACACACATATATATATATATATATATATATATATATATATATATATATATATATACCTTCGACTTGCATCTCTTTATGATCTTTATTTCAGGTCGTACCCGCAAACTTTCCTAATTCGTCAATATATCGTCTTCTCTTCCTTCCCCTGCTTCATTTGCAATCTCTTAGGACTCATTCTGTTATTCTTAATACCCATCTATTATCTGTTATTCTCATTATATGCCCCCCCCCCCATGTCCATTTCTTTTTCTTACATATATTGAGGCCTTTGTCCTGCTGTGGACTAAAAATGTCTCCTTCTTATTTTTTTATGTGTGTGCATGTTTTACCTATAATAATATAACGAAAAAATTTTCATAATATAGTAGTCTCTTTAAGCACTGATGTTTAGTCCATTTGAAATAAATGATAGTCGATATTAAGCAACGATGCTCAGATGTACAATGTTTAGCTCACTTTCACTAGGTCCGTTGAACGTCCATTTCATACCACGCCAGCGAGCTTAAATGTATTCCAATGTTTGCTGGGGTAATAAAAAAAAAGGTATAGGGCTCACACCCTCACAACTAGGCTTGCCAAGTTAATGGGAGGCTGTGTCCATCTCTAGAACCTATTTCTGAAATAAGGATTAAGCCTTTAACAGTTTAGTGGGTAATCATGAAAATAATGGAAATACGAAGAAACCACCAGTAACCTCAGTTTCGACTTGGCCAGGGTTCGAACAATTAGCCGACCACAATTTATTATCAAAAAATTAATTTCCCATTTACTCTCTGATCTCGAGGTTAAGAGAATTCGATATTAACAGAATAACAGAAAATCAGGAGTGTTAGTTTTATATATATATATATATATATATATATATATATATATATATATATATATATATATATATATATATATATATATATACACACATATATATATAATGTTTACGCCTGCGAGCGAGGCGTTGAATAGATTTCGTAATTCCTCCGTTTGATAATTGTGCCTCCGATTCTGTAAATTAGAACCTCTTCTGACCTTGCGAATCCAATTTCAGATCACAGCAGGAGACAAAGAAGATCCATTTCCGTTGAGGATAAATTGGGATGGAATCTGTTGATTGAGTTTCTAACCATTTTGAAGTTGAGCATTTTATTTAAAACTATATCATGATGAAAACAGTTGGATTATGTTGTTACGACGGCACTAACATTCATGTGAATATACTTATTCTATTTTACGTCCTATTAAATATATCATATGATATAAAATTTAATATTGAAAATATGTTATAAGTTTGTGTAAATGTTCCATGTGTCACATAACTATCCTGCTCACAGACACACACACACACACACACACACACACACCCACACCCACACACACACACACACACACACACACATATATATATATATATATATATATATATATATATATATATATATATATATATATATATATATATATATATATATAGATCTTCACTTATACCAACATATTGATTCATTCTGAACTATTAATACTGAACCAAACATACTATACAATTTTGAAGGCATACACTTTGAATACATGGTTTGTTGTGTAAGATATTTAATCTGCATGTAACCTTAAGATAGTTTTATTATTTGCATTGGAATTATTACAACACTAAATTTCAATATTTAAAGAGCGAAAAACAATATTTAAGTTTGATAGATAGGTATACTTAAGAGGGGTAAGTAAAATGTTAACTTCTATAAGGCCCTGTTTGTTTTTTCTACATGTAGGGTCATCTTCATAGAGCTGAAATATATTCCCATTTTCCTGTTTCTTTTAAACATCACGTTAGTCGAGAAACTTGATATTGTTTACCTTACCTACAACCTAGTTAGGTCTTGGATTTTACATGTGTTAAATGTAGCCTTAAAATAAAAAATAAAAAATCATTGGCGTGGAAGCAACCCGTCTTTTAACATTTTACTTACCTCCATAAAGTATGTAATGTATGAGTTTTTTAACCAAGTTGTGGTAAATGGTTGAAAAGAAAAATTGAGCGTTCACAGTTTATGAGACAGTATTCGCTAAAGAGGTGATGGTGTTGATTTGATGTGTCTTCATGGTTGTATTTTAGCAGGGTTAGGTGAAAATCAATGACAAGGATTTTCGATACCATAGGAAAAGTTCCTGAGAATTTTTATTTTAAAGAAAGCCTTTGTTTTGTCAAACTGAAATAGTAAAAAATGATATAGCTTCAAAAATAGGACTTTTGTCAACTTCTACCAACTCAAAAAAAAAAAGAAGAAAAAAGATTTTCGTGATCATTACTGGCTCGAAAACACCTTAGGCTATAGTTTTCAAGGACTTGAAAATTTATAGTTTTTAAAATTTTACTAACTCTAGAAGATTTCACTGTCTTGAAAATAGCGCTTTGAGATTTTTACGTCCGAGTTTGAGGTGTTTTAGTGATTTTGAACAGATTCAAAAGAGAGTCGTTTGGCTCTAAGAAAGCTTTGTAGATATTGGTCGGAGTTACCTTACTTTAAACCAGGAAAACTTCTTTTATTTTATATACACCAAATTGGTGAAGACGCTTATTTATTATAGTTACTGTAAAAGAAAAAAAATGCTGAATTAATTGATTTGCTTCAAAAGGGCATAGCCATTTATAAAAATCTTAAATGTTAAAGAAGGATCAAATATTAATCTGTATGATTTACTAGTTATCATCGTATTTGAAATGACAGTTTTTCTTTTATAGTACTTTTGATTAAGTATATATATATATATATATATATATATATATATATATATATATATATATATATATATATATATATATATACATATATACATACATACATATATACGTACATACATACATACATATATACGAAGAACTGTATATAAATAAAAGAAATAGGAAAATATTGTTGATTAATTAATCTTTACCAGTAGAGAGATTAAAACCTTTTAGAAGTCTACGACTTTAAACGGACTCATTTATCTCCACCCTCCAAAAACATCATACATAAAACCCCAGTGAAGAGACAGTGACAGCGACAGCGAACTTTCCTCACGAAGTATGATAATAACTTCCGCTGACTTTTCTCTCTTTTGTCTTCCGAGTATTTTTCGTTTTTCTGGCGATGATTTTGTGAGCGTAATGTTGGGGAGGTCTCATTTGTCCTGGAACAAACATAATATTCTTCTAATTGTCTTCCCTGCTTCTTTAAGACATTTTTTTTATTTTTATATGTATATATATAAATCTTTCTTTCCCATTAATAAGTAAAGTATAAACTGTGTGTATGTATATATATATATATATATATATATATATATATATATATATATATATATATATATATATATATACTGTATACTGTATACACACACACACAAAAGAACCACAGGGAAAATGAAAATATGAAATATAAGATAAAGTCCTGACCAGTTTCGTGATACTTCTTCAAAAGACTTATTTATTGAACGAGGTTTCTTCACATTTTGTAGGTACAGTAAACTTACGAACACACACATAGAGACTTATAGAACAATGACGCTCCCATACCAGCTACCTGCGCTGTTATCAGGTGTTGCCTGAGCGGAGATCAAACCTCATTTATACGCATATATATATATATATATATATATATATATATATATATATATATATATATATATATATATATATATATATATATATATATATATATATGATGTACGTGAGCAGATGGCCTTGAGTACTAGGATGAAAAGGATGAAAAAAGGTCACAGCGCACCCCAAGGGGAGTTCGTGAAAAGAAACGTTTATATATACATATATAGATCAATAAATGTCTTAGTGGAGCAGGGAAAACATTTAGAAGCACGGATATCCCAGGAGCAATGAACAACCGAAAAAAGCATTTCTGGTTGTGACCTTCTACAGTATATTCTCTATCCTTGCTGTGGAAAGGTGGCAAACTTCTACAGCAATTACGGCATGTAATGTTCGAGAAAAAATGGATTAAGACGGTCAAAGGAGTGAGACAACAATATAGGTCCATTGGAAGAGATAAAAGTGAATGTTTGTGACTCAGATTGTAAAGTCAGTTAAATGCCTTTTTATATGATTGTCCTAGTTAGTTCAAACCACATGAGTTTTGGGTTCCGCATCTCCTCCTTAAGAACAGTTTCGGGACCCAGCAGTGTAAGGAATATGAAATTTTATTATTGCCTTAATTGTAATAGATTAGAGATCAATGAATTCCATGGTCTATTTAGATTTCCAAACATAACCCCCAAAATTAGGAAAAGGGGGAAACAACTATCAAGAATGTTCTGGTTTTCGTGTTTTGTTTATTGTGTACTTGATATTAATGGCACTTATCATCATTATTATTTTATGCATTGAGTGGCAGTCTGTAAGGTTCACCAGTAATTTCTATGGAAGTATTATGCGTGATGTAGGTATTATTGCATGAGAATTATTTTACAATCTGGTAATTTCTTCAAACTATTGTTATTTGTATTACTGTTCATCATCTTGACTGCGGAGGTAGCAGCATTAGGGGATTCAGCGTTATGAAGCTTCATCTGTGGTGGATAACGGGGGAGGGTGGGCTGTGGCACCTCAGCAGTACCAGCCGAACTCGGTTGAGTCCCTCGTCAGGCTGGGAGGAATGTAGAGAGGAGAGGTCCCCTTTTTTGTTTCATTTGTTTGATGTCGGCTACCCCCCAAAATTGGGGGAAGTGCCTTGGTATATGTGTGTATGTATTACTGCTATTGCTGTAGCTCTTTGTTGTTATCTTTCAAATTTTAAGCCTATTCAATCCGGATGTTACGTAAGGACATACCCGTCATGGGTCAGGATACTTTATCGTATGTCCGGTATTCTAGATAGCTTTCTTAATTATTCAGATGAGAGGAGAAGGGGGAGAATGAAGCTGGTTCATGGCGCATGAATGAAGTGGCCACAGAAATAAGGCTATCTATAATATACTTGAACTGAAGTAATAAACTAAATTCAAGGAAAATAAAAGGATATAGTAGTTGAATCGTTGGAGCTTCAAAATTTCATACTTGCTGCATTTTTTTTTTGTTGAACAGGCTGACATAAGTCTCTTTTTATAGTTTATATATGAAAGTGCGGTGTCATTTTTCAAATAATTCATTGTAATCAAGAAAAAAGTTTAATGCAATTTGAAGAAGTGATGAAGAAAGTGAATGAGGGAGATCATTATCCAAGAGCTTGGAAAAAAATATAAGTGAGTAAGAGGGAAATAAATGAAATAGATTTCTTACATTTTCCTTCAAATCAATATGTAGGAACAAGAAGTTGAATCATTATTCAACTGGCTGGGATTCTTTTCCTCTAAATTAAACTTTTGGAAGATCCTGAAGTCAGAAGAGAACATCCTATTTGAATACGTCAATCAAGATGACTGATAGATCAATCTAACAGTGGAAAAGAGGTTTCTTTTCTTCCCTTTACTGTCTCAAGTTTTATTTGACAGTAACTCTCTTATCCTTGCCTTTTGCTGCTCTGGGTTTTAGGTGATAATGATTGTTTGATGAAATTTTCATCATTATTGTTAATCATCGTTATTTTTATTATTATTATTATTATTATTATTATTATTATTATTATTATTATTATTATTATTATTATTATTATTATTATTATTATTGGTTTTACATATAATTCTTTTTCATTTCATTTACGTGGAAAAACCTAAAAGATCTCTTAGCCTGAAAAATGCAATATATGCGCACAGATAGCCAATAGATGGTCATATATTTTTTTTGCGGTAAATGAAGTAACCTATAGTCGAAGTATTTTAGTAAAATTTCGAATCTACGCTAGATAGAAAAGGTGCAGCGCTACAGTCTCCTAGCTCTGACAGGCTATACGAAGAAGAGACTTTGCGAAAAATTGAGAAATGAGAAGCATTTCAAAACTAAACTCTCTCTCTCTCTCTCTCTCTCTCTCTCTCTCTCTCTCTCTCTCTCTCTCTCTCTCTCTCTAATATTCTAAACCTACACGTGTATTGAACCTAATTACGGGTCATTTTATTTTTAATATATTTCTTTCCCGGGTATGTTGCTGGCAACGAGATTAAAAGGAAAATTTGAATGGTGAATCTCATCAACGTAACGTACAGTAAACCTCTTCCATATTGATTTCTTTTATTCATTTGCGTAAATATTTTTATTTTATTTTATGTATTCTAGACATTCCTTTAGTGACAATTTAGGAGAGAACCATAAGAAATTTATAAGAGACTTATTTTCTTTGCTCAAATGCATTTATTGACACCAAGTTTAGCCAGTTCCTCGTGGACATCATGCCTCTCCTACTCCTCGTCCACATTTGTTTTCTTATTTTCTTATCATTATTGTTGTTATTGTTAGATCAAACCGGACAATATTAATATCTGAAATTCCCCTCAACTATATATATGTGTTATCAAACATGAACACGTGCTGTTCTCATTGGTCGTGACAGTTTATACTAAAGAGCTGTAAAATCGTTTAAAAGCACATTAAGGCAGTTTCAGAATTAACTCTTTAGCCGACACTTATGGAAGCAATGGAGATACGGTATAAACCTATGTGGAATCTGATTTTGAGGTTTTCAAGACAATTTTACTTGTGAATGTTTTTAGAAAGTGCACTCCAACGTTGCAAATTTGCACCTAAAATACAGGCCGTGGGAACTCATCCGGCTTACCGGGAAACGCACGATGTCCGTAATGGTATAGAAATTTATTTTTTGTTTTATTTTTAAATATAAGTACTAAACATACTGTTGACTTCAGCTTGCCTCTTTTTTTTTTCTTAGTTGTTATTAACATACTAAAGTAACTTACATATACATATCAATAATGAAAAACAAAATAGACAAAAATAACAAGTCAGTAGTAACTTACTAAGGTGGTTTACATATAAAATTGATTTATAACAAAACAGAAACAAGACAGATATAACAAGTTAATAATTACTTACCTACTAAAGCAATACAAGCACGAAATTGCTAAGTTACTTACTAAAGTACCTAACATATAAATAAATCAATAGTGACAAAAATTGAAAGGACATAAAGATTATAAGTTAGTAGTAACTAACTCACTAAAGCACCACAAATACAAACAGGATGTAAGAATAAAAATTTAATAGTTGCTAACTTGTAAAAGGTCCCCAAACACAAACAGAACATAAAAGTATGCAAGTATAGTAAAAAACAATTGCATCACAGATACAAAAAAAAAGACCTGAAATGTGACAAGTCTATGAGGTAAGATCAGGTACCATAGCAGTACCAATCTAAGGTGAGGATTTTGGATTGTTCAAAGGAGAGAATACACGTTGCCACTTCAAGTTCTTTGTAGAGGCGTCCAGTGCCAAAGCTCTGCGTTTCCTATTGATCTCCAATATTACCTCATAGTTAAAACCTATAATATTGTACAGATTATCCTCCTTTTAGGATGTGGGGAGAAAAATGGCCACGCCAATTATCTAAAAATGGTTCACTGGTATAACAGTTTATTTTTCCTTTATTCAGATATTTGTCATGTAGTTTTTGGTAAGTAATATATACCATAGCAATATTTTCAGTATGTATATTGCCTTTAGAACTTCAGAGTTATCAAACAGTTCTTTTAATATTTTTTAATAAACTTTTTTTTTATTTTTTTTTTAACAATATCTACGACCTTTGATCCAGTTTTTATCCTCATTTCAAGCAATACTTTTGTCAGTGGGTTGAATTTGTCTTCTCTCGTTATATTTGAGAATTATTCGATATATTTCCAAATGCCAGCAAGGGAATTAACTAATTTTTTAGTGTGATCTGATACAAATTTTTTAACAGAATTCTCTTCATCATTAATAAACCTATAGTTTTGTATGTGGGTGTGTGAATCAGACGTGCCAATTTATAAAATTATAAACTAGATTACAGTACACGAGTCCTTTTTTGTGGTGAGTCTGGAAAAAATCCTCCAGCTTTTCCCACCCCTTGTAGATCTTCAAGGTAGAACTTACGGCTGATGGCTGCAGAGGGTAGAATTTTATCAGAATGTATTGGCTAATATTTCTGGCGGTTACTTTTTTTTTTTTTTTTTTTTCCTATGGTTTTACCAACAGCACATACATTTTCTCGTCTTTATGAAATTTCACGTTTTGGCTTCGTACAAACCAAAAGCTATAATAAACTTGAATATTAACAAATTCAAATTTTGATGATAAATTATATATACGCACCATATAAGTATGCGCATTTAGATAAGGAAAATTTTTCTTCAACATGAAATGTTTAAATAATCTCTTACCGCCTAAGCTACTTGATATTCCAATGGCAAAATAATTAGCAAATGTGAAATTATGTCCAAGAGATGTACTAGTAATGGTCATCATTTTTTTTCTGTAGTTGATATCTAACCGGAGTGTTTTTGCCACTGAATTAGGTCATCCGAAATTGTGTATTTGGTTGAAAAGATGAGATTTTTGCTCCAACAGATATCTTGGCTGTCACTTCAAAAGGTAGTGGAGCTAAAATCGGTTGATTTCCTGTGCAATGAAATCAAATAATTTCCGTGAGGGGTAAATTCTTATGTATCTGAATTGGTTTTATGCAAATAGTTGTAACCTTTTAGGTAATACCCACAGGGGCTCTTAATTGCCCTAGCAGTATAATATATCAATATAATTTACAGACATTTCCCAGAATTATATATAGTAATGGGACAACATGTCTCCTTGTCTTTTAAGTTCTCGTAGAGCACAAAGTTAATAACTGTTTTTAATTGCTCTGTTGCAACAAAAAATATTTTATTGTGAGCTATGAACTCTTCTTTAATTTTGTCTATGGAACCTCCTAGTTTATTATAATTGAGCCCACACACGTTAAGAGAATTATTCTTAATTCTTGACCATTACAGAAGCCATCTGTTACTATTTCCTTTGTGTTTTTGTAAAGGTTTAGGATGAATTTTTATATGATTATTTATATACTGTAAAAGTAAGGAAACCAAAGTAGCAAAACTTTATTAGTTATTATTCCCTACCCACTAAGTCAAAGTACTATAGTTTTTTTCTCTATTATTATCATTATTACTTGCTAAGATACAACCCTAGTTCGAAAAGCAGGATGCTATAAGCTCAAGGGCTCCAACAGGGAAAATAGTTCAGTGAAGAAAGGAATTAAGGAAATATACTATAAGAGAAGTTTAAGAATAATAACAACTTTAAAATAAATCTATTATATATAAACTATAAAAACTTTAAAATAACAAGAGGATGAGAAATAAGATAGAATTGTGTGCTCGAGTGTACCCTCAAGCAAGAGAACTCTAACCCAAGACAGTGGAAGACCATGGTACAGAGACTATGGCACTACCCAAGACTAGAGAACAATGGTTATATTTTGGGGTGCCCCTTTCCTAAACTAGCCGCTCGCCACGCCTAAACAGTCTCTTCTACCTTTTATCAAGAGGAAATTAGCCATTGAACAATTAATGTTTGAATATCCATTTGTCTACGTACGTGTCGAATACTCTTGCCTGTCCACCAGTGTTTTTGACAAGTTTACCTTGTCAACACTACTCGTCCAGCACTGTCAAATGGAGTTCAGTCAAAAAAAGGTACAGTGGTAGACCATCATGAATTAATATGTAAAGAGGAGATGGTCCATATCCTTATCCATCAGCGTGTCTGTTACACGTCTTTTCAACTCCCACGATTTGAAGAGACCAGCCAAACTATATGCAACAGTAGATCATCATGTATAGATGTTCCTAAAAGGAGATAATTTAGCTGTGAGTCCATCTGTCATTTGTGTTGATCCTTGGTTCCGTAAGGCTTAACTTATAGCAGTTGCAGATATTTCAGTCACATTGGTATTAAGGCAGACCTTCTTGCATCTGTGCATGAAAATAGATTGTCGCCTTGTACATCAACATGTCTGACGCATATACCTCGTTATCACAAGTCCTTTTACAAAGCTGGAGGATTTGAGTCAAACTTGGCATAAAGCTTCAGTATTGAATATATAGCATATTGATATGAAGGGACTAATCCGACTTGCTTTCCATCTTTCATTCTATCAATCTTTCATTCCATCAGTGTATCTGTGATGCTTTTATCGGCATCACAACTCCTCCAATATTGCCAACAGTAAACTGTTCCTTTGGGATTTGAACCTGTAGCCACTGAACCAAGGCGGTTGAATAGGGCTAACTAACCTCCTTATTCTGAACCAACGCTTTATACACTGGTTAGAGGAACCACATATGAAATTTGCATATATATTATGAATCATATGTGTTACCACTACACTCTTAACTATGCTTTTGACCCCCCCCCCCCCACTCCTCCCTCCAGTCGTGGACGCATTTATTTATTATCTCAAGTGAACCAGGTCAGATGTGCACAGATCACCTGAAAATAAAGGTTTCGACTAAGCTCCTTCCTGGTTATCTGAGACCTGAAGGTTCCGGCCACCACCACTAAATTGACTATAAAAGAGAAGGAACCCTATATACAGTAAATCTGCATATTCTTGGAAACTTATTCAATCTTTTACTGGTTATGTATGAAATGAGAGAGACACAGACAGATGCTTCAGAATAGTTATTTCGTGTTTTTAGTTTCTAATTTTTATTTTTTATATAGAAATCATATTCACAAAGCATTAAGATGTCAGTGAGAGTTGGATAGCAGATCGGTGTTATTGTAAACTTTACAAATATTAAAGGTCCAGTTTTTGTGAAAGTCGAGGCTACATTTTTTTCTGAAGCAAGGAAATCCCTAATTTCCTCGTAGTTTTATTTGGTTTCTGTGATTGGATAGAAGTTTAAAAGCTTGCGAACCATTGGCCATAAAATACCAATAGCTTTTTGGAAGGAAAATGTTTTCCCCCTCTGATTATTGTTTATGGTTGAATTATTCTTACATTTTTTCAATAGAATGAAAATTATTATTTTTGTTACTTTACGCATTTTAAGCAAATTGGAATCACAACAACACCATCAGAGACAATAATAGCAATGATAATAATAAGGATGATGATTATGAGGAAGATTGCTGAAATATTTGAGCCGTAATTGAAAAATAGCACCTATTGTGTGTGTGTGTGTGAAAGAGAGAGAGAGAGAGAGAGAGAGAGAGAGAGAGAGAGAGAGAGAGAGAGAGAGAGAGAGAGAGAGAGAGAGAGAGAGAGTTTTATTAGGTTTGTATTCTCCAGTAGTGTCTAAAACAAGATATTTACACTTGGATTAACCATCATTTTTCGACCATATTAGTCCCACTGTATAGCAGAGTCGGCCGCTCGAGTAAACATTCTACAGCTTGAATATTCTTTCCCTGTTTCATCCCAACCATATCCCTCGGCACCAAATCCATCCATCTGATCCGGCAATGCCCCACACTCCTCTTCCCCATTAATGGCATGATATTAGAATTCTTCATTGATTCCACATCCTCCCTTCTAATCAAATGGTATAATATCTGAGACTCGTTTTTGCGGAATTCAATGTATTACTGAACTAAAATTTCCCTTTCGTTAGTTTACCCGTGTTGTAACTCTCTCTCTCTCTCTCTCTCTCTCTCTCTCTCTCTCTCTCTCTCTCTCTCTCTCTCTCTCTCTCTCTCTCTCTCTCTCTCTCCTGACAAATTATTTTCCTTTTATCAAAATGCTACAATGTCCACTCCATTAAGTAAACATTTTTATAGGCTTCATGGGTGGGGGGAGAATCGCCTGCAACTTATGAATGATGGTAGGTGAAATGTAGGTATTTTATTACACACCAACACTCATTCATAAATATATATATATATATATATATATATATATATATATATATATATATATATATATATATATATATATATATATATATATATATATATATATATATGGGGGTTAGGAGTATTGGTGAAGATGGCATAAAGGGACAACATAGGTGAGGTATTTGCTATTGTATTGAACTCTGACTATTGGAAAAACTATCTGCATCAATGTACGTGTTGATGTTTTCAGTACATCATAAGCATATTGATGAAAATATCTATAACGAATTATATCCAGCAAAAAAAAAAACAATAAAATGTTAGAAATTACATCTAGTAGTTTGTTGTGTAAGCGCAGAATCGTCTTAAGAATTAAATATAGAATTAACGTTTTGCTTAATTGTAAATAACCTTGTCTATGACACATACAGTATACTCAGAAAGAAATGTAAAGTACTTATTCTATTCAGGCACTGTACTAACATAAAAGAAACTCCTCTGTTTCTTTATATTAAAATAGAGAGACGAGTTATGGTAGTTTCTTGTCAGATAAGTCAAAATTAAAGATATTTAAAACAGGATACTAAATTCTTTAATAAGATAGAGGGATGGCTGTTTGGCTGCAATTAGAGTGGAGTAATTAGGATGGATTTACCAGTTTGGGACAGGAACTTTATTTTTTTTTTCAATCACACAAATGCGATGTTAGTGAGAGATAGAGAAAGGCATATTATTACCCTGAAAACCTTTGAGACGGTGTATTTTATTCAGCTTCGTACGTTTGGCACAAAATCTATATAATTTCATGACCATATACATAAACATATCATAATAATGAATTAAAAGATACAATTTAAAGGATAAATAGGTTACATATTTATTCATAAATCTGTTTTATTTATATAATAATAATATTAAATTCTGTTTGGAAAATAGAAAATTTTCAAACTCGTCTTCTGTTTTTTTTTTCTTCTTGATTCTCCTTTTGAAACAAAACCTCTTGGTCCCCTCTCTTCTTTAATTGCCTTCTTGTTCTTCCACCAGAACAATTGGTGTTCCATTGCTTTCCTCAAAGTCTTTGCTTCATTTCTTCATTTGAATCCCCTTGGACATGGTTTCTCCATTAAACCCCTTTGCAACACATATGTCTTTAGTTTCTACGTGACAGGTGTTTCATACACCCCGTTATAATGACCCTTCTGTCTTTACTTGGAAAAGACAAACTTTTATGAAAAGTTGTTGTTGCTTATCAACATATACACCTTTTTGTTTTCTTGTGTTTCTAACGTTCAAATACACACAAGTATATTCAAAATTACATTAAAGAATTATTATTTTATTGATAACCTTATTTTCATATATTCATATAAGCCACACATACCTTTTAATATTGAATTAACTCTTTCACAGGAACATAAACTCATAAGGAAATTACTTTTATGATGAGTACACTGCATAGCTAAGGATTCGAACCTTAGCGATGAGTAGAACTAAAGGTCAACAGATGACTTTACCATCCGTATATCTATTTGTACTCGGCTCTAAGCTTCAAACTGTGTGCCGGGCAAAAGGACTTATCATAAAATTAATTTACATATGGACCTGAGATCCTGTGGGACAGTAAATTCGGTATTAAGATATATTTGAGACATATTTGAACACTATATAATTTATATATATATATATATATATATATATATATATATATATATATATATATATATATATATATATATATATATATATATATATATATCATTAACTCCACCTATGCCTATTGACGCAAAGGGCCTCGGTTAGATTTCGCCAGTCATCTCTACAAGGGACGTTCATTAATGATTTCCCCAGACCCACATAGGATTATAATATCTGACTGAAATTTCACCTGTGTATTTCTACATTAATGTATAGGTCACATGATTATTTGCAGCACTGAACTCACATTGCTTCCTTTTTTATAGTAGTTACATTGAAGTAAGGGGTGACTATAGACCCAGTTAAGTACCGAACAGTGATCAGGTTTCTATATTTTAAAGGTTGCGCGCCGAAACACCTCCGATGAGATGAAAAAAGCTTATGGAGACACTGCCCCCCCCCCCCCCCATATGATGTTATAAAACACCGGCATCGCCAGTTCAAGTGTGGCCGAACATCTGTCGAAACAGCTCCTGGTCCTGGATGCCCCAATTCTGCCATTAATGAAGATATCATTTATCAACTAGAGGCTGCCGTTTTGGAACACCACCCTATAACTGTTCATCAGTTAGCCCAAATTGTGAAGATAAGTGTAGGGTCTGTGGAAAAAAATTA
The DNA here is from genome assembly GCF_036898095.1 of Palaemon carinicauda. NCBI lineage: Eukaryota > Metazoa > Arthropoda > Malacostraca > Decapoda > Palaemonidae > Palaemon > Palaemon carinicauda. The sequence continues at coordinate 99,477,198 of NC_090732.1, read as the reverse complement.
TTCAGGATAATTTGCACATCCATAAGGTGTCTGCACGGAAGATTTCTTGGCTCCTTACTCCTTTTCAGAAGCAGGAGTGAGTGGATTGCTCAAAGGGTCTCTATAAAACTAGGAAGCCTTTTTTGACAGACTTGTTAAACAGGATGAAACATGGGTCCATCACTGATCCTGAGACTAAAGTCCAGTATATGCAGTAGAAGCACTTTGACTCACTCCCCCTAAAGAAGGCAAGAGTGCAACCCTCTGCAGGAAAGGTCATGCTTACCATCCTTTGGGACCAGCACAGAGTAGTGACAGTGGATTTCCTGGTCAAGTGTACCAAAATTACTGGGACTTACTATGCTTCACTTCTGCATAAATTGTGAGAAACCATCAAACTCAAAAGGCATGTCATGCTACTCAGAGAGGTACAACTCCTGCAAGACAATACTCTAGTCCACAACTCGCATATCCCCCAGACAAATGCTCACTCTTGTGGCTATGAAGTTCTTCCGCAACCCCTTATTCTCCTGACCTGGCACGATCTGACTTTCATCTCTTTCCAACCATGTTATCATTTTTGAAGGAAACATGTTTTCCAAAAGATGAGACACTGATTTTCATGATGGATTCAAGGTTTGACGCTCCACCCACTGACTTTTACAAACAAAGTCTCCTGAGTTGCATAAAACGATGAGAAAAATTCATTACACTGGGTAGTGCCTGTGTAGAGAAAGACTAATAACTGTTCCAAGTTTTGTCTGTCTATGTCTGTTGGACGTTGTTCAGGGGAAATCTTTAATGAATGTCCCTCTTATCTTGAGCTTTTAATTCAATACTAATTCATTCACCATTCCAACTCTTCCAGTACCTTGTGGAGCCCAGTTAAATGTTTGGTGCACTAATCTCTCTTTGGGAGTGTGGAGAGCATGTTCACCCATCTCCATGTACCCCTCAACATGATCTCATCTACATATGGAACTCGGGTAATCTCTCATATATTTAAATTTATAATCCTGTCATGCCATTCAATTCCCAATATTCTTCTGAGGGCTTTTTCCTCAACTCTACTAAATCTGCTGAAGATTGTTTCATTGTCATACCATGACTCAAGTCCCTACAGTAATACCAATCTCACTAAACTGATATATAGCCTGATTTGTATATGTAATTTCTAAAGATTTGGTTTCCAAATTTTACTTATGCTATCCATTGTCTGATTTGCTTTTTTCAATCTTTCATTAAACTCCAATTCTAAAGATCCTCTATTAGAGATTATATATATATATATATATATATATATATATATATATATATATATATATATATATATATATATATATATATATATATACTCATACGTATATCCTTATCATCATTAACCATAAATAGTCCACTACAGGACAAAAGCCTCAGACATGGTCTTCAACTCGCATATCTTTATGGTTTTTTTTATTCCTGCCTATACCCACAAATTTTCTTAAGCTCGACAATCCGTCGTCTTCTCTCTCTTCCCTAGCTGTTATTCTTAATGTTCACCCATTATCTGTCATTCTCATTATATGGCCTGCCCATGTCCATTTATTTTCCATACATTTTGTCAGAATATCCTATCTTTTAGATTGTTCTCGTATCCATGTTGTCTTTATCTGTCTCCTAGTGTTATTCCATCAAATTACATACATTTTTAGAGAAAGTGGCATTTTACGTTTCATAATCTCTTTTTTTTTTTTTTTTTTTTTTTTTTTTTTTTTTTTTTTTTTTTTTTTTTTTACAAAAAGCTCTCCCTCCCATGCTTATCCTTCTTTTGATTTCTTTCTGGGAAAACACTTACTGTCTGTCTTAAGTACGTATATTTACTAACAATATCTAGGACTTCGTACATCACTCTTGTTTGTTGTCTCTGCATTTTCATTGAACATTATCTTCGCTGTACTCATATCCAATTTCAGTCCCACATTTCTGCTTTTTACTATTCAAATCTTCTATCATCTTTTGCAATTCCTCCCGCGAGTCACTAAACAAAATTATGCCATTTGCCAATTAGTCACAACTGTGATGAAAGGCCGTTGCTTCCCAAATAGAGCTGACTATTAGGATGTCGAAACTTATGAAAACCCTTCATAAACAATTGCTTGCAACCTGCCCAGCATAAATAAACACTCATAAAGTGTAAGCAAAACAGACGGTTCCGTCCAGTATTAACTAGGCGAAGTGACAAACTTTGGAACCGTTCCACAGAGGGAATGGGATTTATGGCCAACCGACCGTCACAACTGGAACTTTTCGTTTAATTGAAGGGTCGTCGAAAACTCATATGGTGGCGAAA
>NC_090732.1:99444890-99469890 GCF_036898095.1 Palaemon carinicauda | reverse complement strand
TATAAGTAATGAGCAAAGCAAAATATGTATGTCAATTTAAAGAGTTATAATAGAGGAATCTGCTAACTAATTACAATAGAATATGGAAACCTAAAATTAATGTTGAATCTCCTAAATAAAATTTCTGCATGAAAAAGTATTTCCTACATATCACACTAAATCATCTAAATGACTTCCCACATCGACAGCTAAAGTTTGGTACACCTACAATATGCGTCTTGCTTGAACATCGTCTTCCATATATGATATTTTTGCAAGCACACTTGATCAGTTCGCTGTAGGTCTGTTATGTAGCAGACACATTAGATCACGCAGAACACCAGGTCTTCATTGTACTCCATTTAAAGCCCTCTATGGTTGGAGACTGGCTCCCACTAATCACTGGTTGCCCTAATTCCAAGTTGGTAGACTGAAATAGGGCTTCGTGTGGTGGAGCAGTGTTCTTTATTGACCTGTTCTTCTGGGAGAAGAGATCCCTCTGCACTTCATTCACAGACTTTAAGTCAATTGTGTTGTTGTATATTATTATTATTATTATTATTATTATTATTATTATTATTATTATTATTGTTATTATTATTATTATTATTATTATTATTGTTGTTGTTGTTGTTATTATTATTATTATTATTATTATTATTATTACAACTACTACTACTTGCAAAGCTACAACCCTAGTTGGAAAAACAGGATACTAAAAGCCCAGGGGCTCCAACAGGGAAAATATCCCAGTGAGGAAATGGAAACAAGGAAAAATAAAATATTTTAAGAACAGTAACAACATTAAAATAACTATGTCTTATATAAACTTTAAAAACTTGAACAAAAGATGAAGAGAAATTAGATAGAATAGTGTGCTCGTGTGTACCGTTAAGAAAGAGAACTTACACAAGACAGTGGAAGACCATGGTACAGGCTATGGTACTACAAAAGACTAGAAAACAATGCTTTGATTTTAGAGTGTCCTTCTCATAGAAGAGCTGCTTACCATAGCTTAAGTTTCTTCTACCCTTACCAAGAGTAAAGTAGCAGTAGTTAACCCCTTGGGTGAAGAAGAATTGTTTGGTAATCTCATTGTTGTCAGATGTATGAGGACAGAGAAGAATCTGTAAAGAATAGGCCAGACTGTTCCGTGTATGTGTAGGCAAAGGGAAAGTGAAGCGTAACCTGAGAGAAGCATCCAATAAAGTAATGTCTGGCCAGTCAAAGGATCCCATAAATCTCTAGCGGTAGTATCTCAATAGGTGGCCAACCTTTGAAACGTTTGGGCTACTTAAATTCCATGCAGTTCACTGTCACAGTCATTTAAGGTTTATTTATGATGCCAAAGGACTGTGCCATTTCCATGTAAGCATTCCAAGCCTCCCATGATCATTTCTTTCCCTTTGCCATAAAAAGCAGAGGTTGAATCACACCCTGTGAAACTGGGCAAAATAGGCAGTGCTGTTTACCTATTTTTTTCTCAAATTATGACGTATGGCATTAATATCTAGGTATAAAAAAGTTCTTTCCAGTTCCAAAAGCTACCCAGATGGTTGCTAGGTGATGATGGCAGGTCAGAGAATGGTACTTTCCTATTAGTATGACAACGAAAACTGTATCGACAGTGCGACTCAAACAAGTATTGTATCCCTTATCCAGTGTATCTTTCAGGTGAACAGCAATCCTGGTATCAGCCTCTTCATGGTCACATCGTGGCATGGAAGGGTCTGAAGTTCTGCTGATCACATTTTGTGCCTGATATTATGAAGACCTACTTTCCATCTGACCAGTCATCGAAACCAACTTTGTCTGATAGGAAATGAAAAGGCTCCCTTTTTGTGGGCTCCAGTTGGTAGACACCTTGGTTGGGTTATTGACTTTACTACAAAACCTTTTTCTCCTTTTCTCTCTATTTGAATCCGTGATAATGTTTACAATGTAGCTGTCTTAGACTACAACAACTCTTATGTAGGATTCAAGAAGCTTCAGAATGTTGGGGATAAAGACGCGATTAGCATATCACTAAATATAATGACATTAGTAGGAAGAAGCAAATGCAACACAGCAGTACCATCAAGAAGTCTTGCATCCAGAAGTGATGGAGGTTCATTCTGAGAGTTTTCAGGTCTTGCATAAGGATATTAATGAGGTTATGATTTTCTCTTGAAGTTTTCTTCTTTTGAATAGAGTAGGGGGTTGAGGGTGATTTTTGTGCTTGAAGAAGGTTTTCTTATTTTTATCCTTAATTTGAGCAACTATGTACTGTACAAATGGCAGAAGAGGGACACATTATCGTTTAAAAGACAAGTATTCTCTGACTGCTCGCCCTTCTCCTTGGATGGAGATCTGAACAGAAGCAATGAATTAGTCTTAATAGGCTCATGGATGGATGGATTTCCTTTGCTTGGTGTTAATTTCGTATTGAGCCTTTCCCACTTTGTCTATGATTCGCAAGGTTTTGACTACTGATTCAACAACCACATGCTTTAGGTCACATGCAAGCAGCTCACTTCCTTCATGAAGGAATTGATTACGCACCTCATTGATAACTTGAGTAAGGCCCAGTGTTTGTTCATGAAATGTCTTCTGTACAGACAGACCTTTTTCATATTGAAGCGTGTGCCTGCTCAAATTCAGTGAAAAGGCATCGTGCCTAGGTCAGCAATCATCCACTTCTTTAAGACCTATGGATGTTCTGTCAGGGTAATGGCTCCTCCATTGTCCTTAACAAGTTCATTATTCTGTTCTTGAGCCTGATCAATTGGAATGCTGGGGAACCTTTTGGCTGTCTTTTGGACAATTATATTTTCTATTGAACAGTGAGTGACTGTTCCGATCTTAAACTCGTTACGGGTTCTTTTAACAATTAGATCTAAATGTTTACAACAACCACCATTAAAATATGGGAAATGAATATAAAAAGAAACTCTCGAAAAAACACAACACGTTTATTCACAAACTTATATAAAGAAAATCAATGTTACTAATTCGTTTACTTTAAATGACAAATTAAATCTATCAAAACATCAATAGAAATGGGGAACAGTCAGTAAAGTAGAAATACTTAAGGAATAGTTTTCTGCAGCTGCTGAGACGATACTGGTACAGAGACTTCGGGCTTGAGAATGTTGCAGAACGGCGGCTGAAGTTTAGATGAAACTTGCACGATGACTGGATTCGAATACGTCACAGAAAGGGTGGTATCAGGATGGGACATCAAAAGTCTTCTCCAAAAATTTTCTGATAGTGTTGAACTAAGGCAGGCTGCAGGCAGTGTTGGCTACTTCTCGTCACAAGCTGGGAGGGTTGGCTGCTTCAATTTTTCTCTTTTTCTCAGCCATAACAGAATTTTGGAGATAGACGTTTGTTGCCTGAAAGGAAAGGTTAGAAACTGGCTCTTTCAGACTTCTGGTTGTCTCTGCTTCTTATCTCAACAGGACTTGGTTCTCATCTGCTTCAGGCATAGTTCCTTTCTTGTCTTATGTCCTGTCCTATCTCTCTTGAATAATCTATTATTGAAGTTTATATACCCATGTATGGGCATAGTTTATTACAGTGGGCAGTAGTCATTTCCATAGAAGGCATTTATTTTAACAATTCTCTGTCTCGATTTGCTTCCTCAAAAACGCCCACTTTGATCACACCATGGAAGCATCTAGAAGAAATATCTGATTCCATCTGTGCCACGTGGTAAGTCGTAACAAAATGCCAGCATGTGTTCACCCATGATGACATATTTCATAAACAAGGATTTCCCTCAGGCTCGGTTTCTCAAAATATGCTGACTCCACTGATTAAGACAATGAAATCTTAGTCAAAACATGAGTCCTCTTATCACTGCAGTTATGCTTCGTCGAGGCTCGGTTTACTTTCAAAATGCTGATGACAGTGAAGTGATGATAGGTTTGACCAAACAATACGGTAGTCGGATCTTGTTGCTCACACTTTGTGAATAGATATTTTTGTCTTTAATAACACATCCTTTAAATAGTATTGTATCTACCCATGAAAGTGACAAAGCCATTTGATTGAAGGAAATGATTGACGTAAAGGAGGTCTTGTTAAGCCCACATCAAAGAGGTCAAATTTGACGGTATCCCACCAATTATGTTCCTGGGTTGTACCAGAAATGGTTTCTTTTATGGTTAAATTGTTTTAATTTTCAGTTGAAGCAGAAACTCTTTGAGCAACAGCTCTTTGCTAAGTATTGTAATTCTAAATAGAATCTTAGCTATCAATTTTCCAAGAACATATATTAAGAACGTTTATCAGTCAGTTGGTAGTGAAGTCTTGGGACACGCAGTTACAAGGAGAAAGCCATAGATATCAAATGATTCTTGGGATACTATAAAAAGAAGAAAAAGACAGAAATTGATTGTTAAAAGTTGTCGAGGAAGTAATGAAAATTACAGGGTAGAGCATCATAAGTATTCCCGTATTGATAGTGAGGGCAAAAGAAAACCTAGTAATGACTTGAGAGAATTATTAGACTGTAAAGCAGATGAGGCTAACAAAGCTATGAATTCAGGAGGTGGCTATGGTGTAAGAATTGCTCATAGAATTATTAATGAAATCTATCGGGGCAAAGAAGAAGCATATACCCATCAAAAAGAGAGTTGAATCTGTCATAACAACAGAAGATGAAGAAAGGCAATGTTAGATAGAACACTTTAGTGAAGTTATGAATAGGATATATGTAAGGAATAATTTGATGGATATACCTGAAGCTGAGAAAGACCTTGATGTGCCAATGAATGAACTCGGTATGTTTGAAGTCGAAGCTATCCTTAAAACACTAAAGAGATGGAAAGCCCCTGGATACGATGGAATAACTACCGAAATGATACTGGCCGAAAGTGAAGTAACTCTCAGAGTACTTACAAGATCATTTTGTAGAATGTGGCATGAAGAGACAAAACCTGATTAATGGGAGTTATGTGTTAGTGAAAATGGCCAAAAAAAGACCTGACTGATTGTAATAATTAAAGAGGCATAACACTTACGTCAGTTGTTATCAAAATATATAGTATTCTTATTCTAAAGAGACTGGAGAGAAATATTGATGAAATGCTGAGATGAACGAACAAAATTTAGAAAAGGTAGAAGTTGCACTAACCAAATTTTCCTTTTGAGACATGCTGTACAGCAGTGCGTAGAATATAGAAATCCACTTTTGTTTTCATTTGTGAGATATCAAAAAGTCTGTCCTTGAGCATAGCAAGTGTAAAGTTAATGTTAACGGGCCTTATCAAAAGAATTTCCAGTGAATAGCGGAGTATTCCAAGGGGATGTGTTGTCACCTATGTTGTTTATCCACATGGATTTTGTAATGCGTGAAACAGTTGGAGATGGTGGAGAAGGTTTGGACTGGATTGGTATTAGTAATTTAGCAGACCTAGAGTGTGCTGATGATGCTGTCCTTGTTAGCAGAACACCACAGATTTTGCAATGCTTGCCTACCAGAATGCATGAAATATCACACGAGGTTGGGCTAAAGATAAATAGAAGAAAGACAGAGATGATGAGAACGGAGTATGCAATGGAAGATGTAATATCATTGGAGGGAGAAAGGATTAATGAGGTAGAATCATTATAATTATTTAAGAACTATGATCTCTAATACAGGGTCTTTAGAATTAGAGTTTAGTGAAAGATTGATAAAAGTAAATCAGACAGTGGCTAGGTTAAGTAAAATTTGGAAATCAAATTGCATGAAATTACATATAAAAATCAGACTATATATCAGTTTAGTAGGATCGGTATTACTCTATGAATATGAGTCATGGTATGACAATGAAACAATGTCCTATAGATTTAGTAGATTTGAGAACAAAGGCATCAGAAGGATATTGGGAGGTGAATGGCTGGAGAGGATTAGAAATGAAGCTATAAGAGAGATTACTTGAGTGCCATATGTGGATGAAATCACGATGAGGGGTAGATGGAGATGGTTTGGTCATGCTCTTCACACTCCTAAGAGATATTAGTTCACCAAACTTTCAGCTGGTCTCCACAAGGCACTAGAAGAGTTGGAAGACCCAGACCTACATGGCTGAGGGCAATGAAGCGCAAAGTAGGACTTGAGGAATGGAAAAGTATTGAATTAAAAGCTCAAGAGATAGACGACTGACGAAATCTAACCGAGGCCCTTTGCTTCAATAGGCGTAGGAGGAGATGATGATGATGACTTTTCCAAGGATGATAAGCCTCCTAGCTCCAATTAAGCACATGAACAATCATCACTGAACAAGGGTTTGTCTTAATTCGGTATTTTAACACACGAAAATCATTTAAATTATACCTCTCTCTCTCTCTCTCTCTCTCTCTCTCTCTCTCTCTCTCTCTCTCTCTCTCTCTCTCTCTCTCTCTCTCTCTCTCTCTCTCTCTCTCTCTCTCTAATATGAATACACGTATGGATTACTCATGTTCACAGTCATCACAACAAAGCTTCCATGAATGCTTGTACATCTTTCATTTGTATTCATAGATTTTGAGATATAGAAAATTAAGCGTTTTACTGAAAACTGTTTCCGTCATTGAGGTGCTTTCGGCGGTAATTAAAATGAATATGTTTTCAATATGAATTAAACGTTAGATTTTAATAGAGATTTTATAAACTTCAAGTTGTATTTCATACAAATTTGTGGAACAGATGATTGACGTAAACCTATGAACAAGTTGTATATAAATGGAAAGATTTCCTGATATATTGTGTATATTTCTGTATACAACTTGTATATATATTTTTTTTTTCAGAAGAAATTCATAACCTCTTATGCATTGTAAAATGTATCTACGTATCGCGTATTACGATATATTTCTGTTCCTTATTTCTTCCTTAAGAGGGAATAGTTCAACTTTTACTTCTTCTGGTAATCGAAAACTACAAAGAAGTCCTCAAACTTCTACCCTTTTCTCTTACAAAGGAATCTTCTGGCAAACGAACAAAGGCTTCAAGGTACGTATGTCTTTGGAATGGGGAAAAGGTATGTAGGAGTTTTTGCTTTTTAGTCTCCCTCTCTAGGATCAAATAAAAAAAATGTAATGAGAGAACGAGGTTTGAAAATGGTTCTCGGGTTTAATTAGAGGGCGATCCTGTTTGGACCGATGGACATAGTAGGATTTTTATACTGCCCTGGCCAAGTTAGGAACCAAGTCACGTGGTTTAAGAAAAGAGAGTAGCTAAGCCCTTCCAGTCAATCTTTTGTTTTAAAAGGAAATATCATAGGAAAAAATATTTATGTGGATTTTTCTAACTCTTACTTTTTTCGGATGACCAAAACATTTTTTAATACAATTTAAAAAGAAAATGAAATGCAGACATGTAAATGGATTTGTATTAATGTATCTAATTATTTTATTAATTTTCATTAAAGAATGTGTTTATATTCATTTATAAAATAATGTAACAAGGTATATTGTATGGTTGATAGATTTAGGAATAAATGTTCCTAAGTTCTTTCAAAAGGATACGTCAAATTACCTTCTACAATTGGTATGAACAGGGTATTGTGCCTATGCAGTCAGTATCTTAATCGTTACCATGAATGTGCCAATAAAATTATTGGGAAAAGTTTTCACTTTACCGATATCAGGACTATAGCACTTGGTTTGCCAGGAAATGATCTCGACAACTCGTACTCTGTCACTTTGTAATTGCACAAGCATCTCCACTGCAGTGGCCGAAGGGGAAATTCGTTATTATGCTGCAGTGAAGTTAACAATGCCACCGCGGTATCCATGGTTGTTTGTTTTCAAAAATACAATTTCAATATCATACACACACACACACACACACACACACACACACACATATACATATATATATATATATATATATATATATATATATATATATATATATATATATATATATATATATATATGTTATTACAAGCTAAGCCACAACTCTAGTTTGGAAAGCAGGATGCTATTAACCCAAAGGGAATGAAAGGAAATAAGGTAGTAAGTAAACTGCAAGAGAAGTAATGAACAATCAAAATCAAATATTTTAAGAACAGCAACAACTTTAAGTTTGATCTTTCATATATAAACTGAAAAATCTTTAAAAAAGCAAGGGAAAGAGAAACAAGATAGAATAGCCTGCACAAGTGTACCCTCAAGCAAGAGAAATCTAAGAAGACCATGTATGTGGTACTACCCAAGACTAGAGAACAGTGGCTTGATTTTGGAGTGTCCTTCTATTAGAAGAGCAGCTTAGAGTTTCTTTATGCCCTTACGCAAGTGGAAAGTAGCCACTGAACAATTACATTGCAGTAGTTAACCCTTTGAGTGATGAAGAATTGTTAGGTAAGTGTAAAGAGAAGTGTATAGAATAGGCCAGACTGTAAGTGAGAAAACTGCTCTTCGGCTGATGTTCTGACGAGTATTTTCAGATAAAATTTGAACTGAAACCAAACACCTTTAAATTTTACATAACCTCTCCTTTGAATAGTATATATATATATATATATATATATATATATATATATATATATATATATATATATATATATATATATATGTGTGTGTGTGTGTGTGTGTGTGTATATATATATATATATATATATATATATATATATATATATATATATATATATATATATATATATATACATGTGTGTGTGTTTGTGTATGCGTGTGTAAGTGTGTGTTTATTCATGAAATCATTGCAACACGTAATGTAAAAATACATAAAACCTCTGGTAAAGGAGGAAAGAGGGAAATTCTATACTTTATTTCCCTTTTTATATTTTTCAGACATTTACCAGATAAAAATTTTCACTCTATACATTAAGGCAACCGTATGCATATACTGTATAATAAAAAAATACTGCTATGTATATACAAAGAAATATACACATACCTGCAATATTAGTGTATGGATTTACCACCTATGGTTCAATGCTGGATAACAATCATTACTTTATCGTAAAGAAAAGTTTATACAATATGCTCTCTCTCTCTCTCTCTCTCTCTCTCTCTCTCTCTCTCTCTCTCTCTCTCTCTCTCTCTCTCTCTCTCTCTCTCTCATAATACGTCAAGTATTCATCATCAATGTCATTCAGTTTCAACTTTTTACTTACTCGAGTCTTGTGCGAGCAGACTTATTTCATTCCTCTGTCCCCTCTCCATATTCCGAGTATTACCCTTCTGAAATGAAAAATAGAAAGAAAAGGAAGACTTACACAGCCAATTTCCGATTCATTGAAATGTTCCCAAGGGAGATCACCTATGCAGGATTAAAAGACCTCGTTTAGATATAAGAACTTGGGGCTTCACATGTCCGTCTGTTTGAATGTGTCTTCTTTTTAACAAAATTTGAATATATAATTTTACGAAGACGGTAAAAAAGTCTTCACATTCTGTAATTTAGTACTTGGGATCAAACTAATCATCAAATAATCACTGGAGTCACATAAGTATTTAGAGTTGAATATACTAATAATTCCAGACTCCTAGGAAAAAAAAAAGAATTGAAAATCGCTGAACACGATGGAACTAGATAGAATTTGAAGTGCGAGACACAAATCTTAATAGCACATTGCAGTATTATTTTGCAGCTAATATAGTAAGACGGCAATTTTGTGGATAGGAGTTTTATTTAAAATGATAAGACATCATTTTCGAAAACTAATTGCTGTCGTGTATCTCCTGCAATATATCTGTCTAGACCTGTAATTCTCACCTTCATTGATATTTGAGCAATGATTTATTCGCACGAATTGTTTTTGTAAGTCTAAAATTAATATATGTGTGGTTGCTAAAACATTGATAAAGATACTAGATTTATGAAAATCGTCTCTTCTTTATAAGATACTCATGGTCAAATTAATGGCATATGGGTGATATGGATAGATTTAACAAATCTCTTCTCTGAGCATAACGTGTGTACAAAAGTGCGTCCGAGGATTTTGGTTTGTTATCAAATAATATTTGTTTTCCAATGGTTGTGCGATATAATTAAATTTATTTGCCTGCCCAGTGTAAAATTCATAGTAACAAGTCTATCGTATCTTCAGATGATGTCAGAATTCTTTTTAAGTGTTTTTTAATATATTTTTTTCAATGCAGGCTTTCAAATGATGATCCTATAGCATTTTAATACTTCCAGAGTCCAGATAATGCTGAACACCAAAGAAATTTCCCGCTTTAGGGTCCAATATATAAACATTTGGAGAAAACTTTTCATTCATGTCATTATTTTTATCCAAGAAGCCTACTCAGTGTAATCCTATTTGTCCTCATTTTCATCGTAGAGGCGTAGCGCCATCAGTACACTTCATATAGAACAGTACAAATATTACAAAATAGTCTTTGTAATGCCCCCGCGATGATCTATCCTTAGCTGCACCCACATTTTACCCTTATACTTCACCTTCGTTCCCGTTTCCCCTCTTTCATCTTTTACCCAACTTCTTGTAACTTTATTTGAAAGTGCGACAGCCGTGTTTTATGCCAGTTGCATCTAGGCGTTTAATGACCTATCGGTTCCGGGGCCGGGACATATGGCTCAAAAACCATATATCATCACTGAAATCGTGTATTTTTCGACGGTTCTTAATACCTTGAGATACAAAAAAGGATAAATTGTCCCATTTGTTGTGGATGATTCAACTTATATAGATCAGAATATGACTGGTTATTAGATGTTTTTGTTATTATCTATTTCGAATAATATATGTGTAGCACTGAGAGAGAGAGAGAGAGAGAGAGAGAGAGAGAGAGAGAGAGAGAGAGAGAGAGATTACTCTTAGTTTACAACCAGCCAGAGGCTCTCCTATATGTCGATTTGGACGTTATTTAGCATAGGTATTTAAGGATAAATAGAATCATTAACGGGCAGAGAATTGCTTTGAGATTTACTTAATGCTCTAATCTTTTGTTTAAAGCGTCGATTAAGATCGAATCGGAATTGTGTACAAGATGCCAGATTGAGTAAGAATTTCGTCTCATCTGGCAGCACTGTATTCACTAGAATTTGTCAAACTTATGGTTAAGCATTTATTTATATGCATTGGCTGTTTGGTCATGATTTAGATGCGAGAGGGAGCCAGTTCCATAAATTGGAGGCAATTGAAGCAAATGATGATGCATGGCCAATTTCAACTGTGTTATGAAATAGTATTTGTTTGGTTAGAGTTACGGAGAAATTGAAGGACAAAAGCGTCTGGATAATTGCTTGCATGCTTTATATTTTCTTAATGTTACTATTTGGCAAGGATTTTCTACATGGGTAGGACAGTAATTTTATTACTGTTATCATGATTTTAATAGCATTGGAGAAAATGGTTTAGACCTGCTGCAAAATTAATTCTAACAGAATTGATTACTTCTGTCTTGTTGGTATTTTGTTGTATCAGGGAATAGTTGTCGCATGACTTTAAGAAATATGGATGGCTCATCTGTGATGTATCAAGGGTCGTAAGCACTGGGCTGTTAAACATTCCCAAATTTCTTCGTGTGGTAATTGTATCGTTTACATTTCGGGGGTCATTGCCACTCTTTATCATTTGATGTTTACGTTAATGTAATTTTTCTTTCTGGAGTCATTTTGTAAATAAGTTTACAACTTTGTCTTGTTCGTCTTGCCTCGAGTGAATTTGGAAGCTTTCATTTGATCAATCTAATTCTAACGTCATGGCTTGAGATCTGTGTAGTAGACGTTACATTTTTTTCTAAATATTTTTCTCCGAAGTTGAACTCGCTTGTCTTTTTGGTTTATGTACTTTTACCGTCTGAGGATATTTGTATATGGAATATTATTTGTGAATCACTCTTTAATCTTTTTAAGCAGCATTTAATATGATTTTTTGTCTTTTTCTTTTTTTTTTCTTTTTTTTTTATGGATTTATTCCCGATCGGTCAACCCCCTTTGCTTTGTGGAGATTAAATCTCGAGAATCGGATGCAGCTGAAACTTGTTATGAGAATCTACTCGATAAGTTGAAATTATTTTGTGAAAATTATGTCAAGGATGTTTTTAAGACTACTGCATAGTCCCTGCTTTACTGTATACAGTATTTTTGTTTTATTGTATATTGTTATCGCTCTCCCCGCGCACTGATATCTTGTTAATGCTTGTATATGCTTGTTTCATTGTGTTTAAATTTTTGTGCCGTTCTTAACTGGAACGGGTTGTATATATACTGATACTTCGTCTAAAATAAAGTTAGTTACATTCACTTCCTCCGCACAATATGTTATTTTGTGTGGGAAATTATGAGTTTCTCATACATTGGCTAAACCATGTGGCAATCTTATTTTAGGTGCTTTACATCGTGATGGAACACTGCTACTTTATCTTTATCTCACATTGGTGAATTAGATGTCACTTAGTATAAATGTAGGCCTATGTGGCTTATACAAACCTAGGTAATTATTAACTGTCTGGAATGTTATTTTTGGAAGGACAATTCCTAGCAATGATAAAGAGTTATATGGTAGTGGCTGATATGTTTGCAAGAAGTTGAGTTTTGAGTCTATTCAATAAATTACCAGACACTAATGTATCGCACGCTCATCTAAGCCCCTTTCATAAAAAGCTAATATTCGTTTCTTTCTGTCTGAAGCTTTTGTTTCTTTTCAACACAATGTTTGGTTGATTTTTTTTTATTTAAACTAGCCGAAATGTATCAATGGCTAAGGATACCTATTTATCCAAAGATATACTTATAAACCTGACACTCATAGATTCCTAACAATCTTTATTACTAAATTCGTGTCACTTGGAATTTTTGTGTGATATGTGGACTAGCTTGACCTTTTGGAAAGTGTTATGTTATTTCCAACGGGAGAGAAATTTCTATATCAATTCCTTTGTAGATTTTTGTGTCTCCTGACATCTGAAGAACTAAAATATTATTCCTTCAAAAGTCCAGGCAATAGGAATTGTTATCTTGTAGGTGCATTTACATTCTGGTATATATTTCTCATTTAGTATCATTTGAATAATGAGATAACAGGTGAATTATTTACGTAGAGATGGTAACGAAAATGCTGATGTAAATAAGTTTATTTTACTTGTTACAAATAGTTCCGGGTGCTCAAGTTAAATGTCTCTAACTTCAGTGTTGCATTAGTATCCATTGACTACTATCGTTTCCAGAGGCCGTGTAATAGTGTTTTTCCCAAATATCTAACAAACCGGCTTATAAATTTCCATGAAACTACGGCAATGAATGTTTCAAACATTGGCCTAATTTTTGGTGGTACAATGAATCGACAGATGTGCTTAATTAACCCATTTACTCTTAGAGAAAAGAGGAACTTCTTCCCTTCCTTCAGAGCGTTTCGAAGTAGTGTTACTTAATCACGTAACTGTGACGCAGAGGTTCCCCCAACCACTGCCGTCTCAATACACAAGGCCTGGGTCTCAGAATTATGACGTCACGGCCTGCGTCGTTACCGAGTTCTCTATTTCAAACATACTTACCCTCATTTATTTATTTGTTCCTGTTCCTTTAACAGTATCGACTACTTACGTTCTTCTAACACCCCTTATGGTGCTATTCTACTAGTTATTTCTGTTTTTATCCATTTATGTTACTTCATAAATTCATGAAGTATTGACCTGGACTAGGTCAGATTATTATTTTTTCACCTTATTATCATGTTGAAATAATAACAATAATAATAATAATAATATATATTTTCACCTTATTGTCATGATTCTGTAATGATAATAATATAGCAATACATTTTTCACCTCGTTCTCATTCTATGATAATAACAATAGACACACTCTTGAGAGCCTAAGATTTTATTAAAGTAGTAATCTGCAACATACATGAAACATATTACACACATCAAGACTGCATTTTAAGGGAAATTACAAACAATTCATAGCATTTCAAAATGACATATTAGAGTACAGACAAACTTTCCTGCAAAATTACCTTAGTTGTCAAGTGTTGAAAGTTTTCTCTTTTTACTTTTTTCATGACTTATTTTGTTATTGTAACACTTTGCATAATTATTTAATAATATATTGGACAGAGGCCAGATACACATCCTAAGTAGTGTACTTACTGATCTACCACATGAGCAACATTCATTTACATTAAAAGACTTTACCTGAAAATTCAAAGCTAGCTTAACAAGAACCTCTCTTTGATTATTGCATTGCAGAAAATCGTTCTTGAAATTACCAATGAGAGATTGAAATATTTGGTAAGTGGAAATACAAAGTGAAAGTGTAAAATCTGTTGGCCATTTCAAGCCACCTCTGTCAAGGATTTTGAGATATTTACAATTGTCAGGAATATCAACTTCAATTGCTCTATCAAGAGAGACCCTACTTAAACATAATTGACATTTTAGCTTTGTTTTAGTGCTGTGAGCAACGTAACCTGCAATATAAATCATAACATTTTCATCTTCCTTTGACAAGCCTTCTTCATCCACATATTCCTCAGCCTCCTTGAATTTCTCTAAACAATCGACAGAATCACACTTAGAGTCAAGTTCACATGGAGAGGAATTTAACTCAAAGATGGTTAATGGACCAGACTTCGACGAAGCCATGGAAAGAACATTCATAATTTTTAGTTTCTTTTCAGACTCCATTACTTGAGCAACAGCTACATTATAATTTGTACCACTCATCTTTCTATACTGTCCAAATCTACTTTCTAGCTTATCTGTTTGAAATTTCCCCAGTAATACATAATGAAAGTTATGGTGCTTCAACAAATAATCACATAATTTTATCAATGTTGATGTAGTGTGCCTGAGAGCAAAATATGTTTCTCTTGACAATCTACCATTCCTTCCATGGTGAGGCATATCCAACTCTTCCCAAGCACCAAGCCAGTGATCAAATTTACTGAGAAATATCAAGTTTGGATCTGAAGATGAATCTTGCTTAATAGGGTCAGATTCTTTCTGACGTAGGTGGACGCCTTCCTTTGGAGTTTTCACATTTACAATATGCCACCAGGATATTATTTGTTCCAAGAAATTAATAGTACCTGACACATCAAAAGTATTCATTGTTTTCAATGCAGCTACATTCTTTTCATCAAACAGTCTGACAACAAACTGCACATTCTGTCTTTCCAAATTAGTAGGGAAAAGAACTTTCTCTGACAAACCTGGCGCTAGTTTAACATATTTATCACGTTCTTTTGTGTAGAGTTCTTTCAGTGGCAGAAGATTTGCATTTTCCTGAATTTGGAAATTGGAAGGTGAAGGTATTACAAAAGTTTGAATGGGATTTTTCTGATTTAACCAATTATTTCGTATGCTTTTCAGTAAATGAACTGAATCAAAAAGGAAGAAAAGTGGCACAGTCAAATCATATGGATTTGGAATGGAGGAGGCAAGATTTCCATCACACATTTTCTCGAACATATTTCTGTTAACCCTGTTGTTATCAGAGATTAATGATACGACAATGTATCCTATATCATGGAGGAACGCCAAAACTTTGTGCGTCAACTCAAGAAGTGTCTGTGCTGTCAGATTACAGACTGGGTACAAAGCAGCAACATGTTTGTTTTTCGAAAGGATTGATGAAATCATAAAAGCCTGAACTGTTGTTGCAGGTTCACTAGAGTTAACAGAAGCACCATAAACTTTACCTCCTTTATATGAGAGGCCTTTGTTTACATGTATCTCATCAAGCAGCACATTTACAATTTTTTCTTCACTTTTTAGTGTTGCAAAATTTTTCCTTAAAAAGAGCTCATGTGAATTTCCATTACACACAGACTTTGCACCAGATACATTAAGCTTCCTTAGGTAATCAGGATGAGGGAGAATAAGGACCTTGCTGTCACGTAGATGTATGTACAGTGATGGCCTTGACAAATAGACACTATATGCCCAAACCAAAAAATCACAGCTGTATGCAACTTTTTCTTTACAAAACATGCTTAACTGTTCAGCACAAAACCATAACACTCCCCCCTTTGAACACTTGTCATTTTCTGATTCAGTTTCCAATAACCCCTCAATATCTTTAATACACTGGGTCACTCTGTCAACATCACTAATAGCTGATTGAAGGTTAGAACTCAAGTGACTCAATAAATTTTCAAATTTTGACCACCGATCACATTTGTTTTCTGATCCTAAAAGCCATTTAAATTTGTTAGAATTTAAAGCAGTGTTTTCGTACCATACTAAAACTTTCAAGTCTTTCATCACTTTAAAAGATACAATTAGCTTTGGTTGGTCCTCACAATTAACTTTAAGGAAAGATACACAGTCTTCTCTTGAAACAAACAACCAATCCTTAGAAAGCCTATTAATAAAGTTTTTAACAAATTCATCGAAACTATTTATAGTGTCATTTTCCATCCATGTTTGAAACTTTAATTCATCTCGTTCAAGTACCTCGTCTTTTGTTTTCTGCGGATTCCTACGAGCTGGTGGTACTTTCTGTGACATGTATTTTGGTTGATTATGGAAGATAGTCGGGTATGCATCCTTGGTCAGAGTTGGCGTCCCCCTCTTAGCGGTGATCACAGTTCCATCAGGACGTGTAATGCTGTCTTCTGTAACGATGAAACTTTCTTCGAAGTGCTTTGCACACACGATTGTATTAGGGGTAGGTGTAAAGTCTTCTCTGTGGATGGCTTTTATCCATAGCTGCCGTCGTTGTTCATCCCTTGGGAAGCGGAACGCAGAAACATCTGATCTTGAATAATTACTTTTACATCCCGGCACACAGCATGACCTTGGCATCTGCAAAAATATATTAATGATATTTTTTTTCCACAAATATAATTTTCAAGAAATTATTGATAAGACCTTTTTTTGCATATCATATTTGCCTTTATATTAATAAATCACCGACACATTCTCGTATGGCCACACGAGATACAAAGTAGTGACAGTAAATTCAAAATTTGATCATACATCCCAGTTACAGTTTTCTTACGGTGCAAAAATGCTTAACATCCAGGGTGACCAGACGTCTGTATTTGACAGGATTGTTTCATATTTATGACATTAATCCCGTGTCCCGTATGAACACTCCCCGGGACGCCTTTTCTCGTATTTTTGATATTTAAAAAAAATATATCATATACTAGTGAACTTTTGTGAGATACGAGGTAAAGAAAATGCGGCCTTCCGAAATTGGCAACAGTGAAGATGCAAAATCAAAAGAATAACCAGGCTATAATGCACATTCGAAAGAAATAACCTACTAGAATAAAAATCAATGATAAATGTTATAAGATGATGATAAGACATGAACTAAAGTTTGTAACATGACACCTCAGTTAAGATTCTCCTTAGCTACGATGATGTCAGTTGGGTTTTTCATTATTCCAATGTCAAAGGAGATGTGTATTGTATCGCATGTGTTTCATACACACTCGTACCCTCCAACGTTATTACTTTTTTGGTTTACCTTTCGCTCTTTCTTGCACTGATAATAGACCAACCTGTTTGTGCTTGCTGTATCATGTCTTAGTTTGTTTGATTTTTTTTTGACATTCCTGCTTGCAAGTGCTTGTATACAACCTGTTATCTTTTTACTAAAGGTTAGCCCACATTCTAGCACCTACAGTTGTTATCACACTGGTGACCAATGTGGCAACATATATGTATGTAGGCCTATTTGGTTGATTTAAACCAAACATACTGATGATGTTGATTCTTTACTATAAACTCAATCGCAATGTTGATCAAGTCAGGGCTATCGCTTATCTAAACATACTGTTTTTACTTACTATTTATCATTAGCTTACTTGAGACAATTATTCAATATTTTATTTGATGGTTACTGCATTGGTTATAAAAGATAAAGGTTTCTAAAGTGTTTTGTATCAGAAATATATATATATATATATATATATATATATATATATATATATATATATATATATATATATATATATATATATATTTATATACTCACACAGTATATACATACATATATATAAATATAATTCATATCCACACACACACACACACACACACATATATATATATATATATATATATATATATATATATATATATATATATATATATATATATATATATGTGTGTGTGTGTGTATATACATACATATATATTGCTGATACAAAAACACTTTAGAAACCTTTATCTTTTATAACCAATGCAGTGTAGCAGGAAATATTCCTCCCCAGACTGAAATTCCCCCCGGGAAAATTAGCCTAGGATTGATATAAATATAATTCATATCCACACACACACACACACACACACACATATATATATATATATATATATATATATATATATATATATATATATATATATATATATATATATATATATATATATATATATATATATATACTGTATATATATATATATATATATATATATATATATATATATATACTGTATATATATACTGTATATATATATATATATATATATATATATATATATATATATATATATATATATATATATATATACATACATATATATTGCTGATACAAAAACACTTTAGAAACCTTTATCTTTTATAACCAATGCAGTGTAGCAGGAAATATTCCCCCCCAGACTGAAATTCCCCCCGGGAAAAATAGCCTAGGATCGATTTCCCCCCGGGGAAAAGCAGCCCGGGCTGTTATTTCCCCCCCCCCCCCGGCCATTTCTCCCCCACCTTCCCTTACCGAGAAACTATTTTGATGAATTAAATAATCAACGGTAAGTTTAACAAAATATGAGGAATATATATATATATATATATATATATATATATATATATATATACATATATATATATATATATATATATATATATATATATATATATATATATATATATATATATATATATATATATATAGTGAAAACCTTACTCTTCTTTCGTACTGTCCAGCTAAAAAATAAAAAGAAAGTACACTTGATGCTAAGAAGCACTATGCATGAGAAAGATGATACCCATTCAGTTGGGTTACCCGAGATTATTAGCTTTTACACTTCACCAAGGATGGTGTCAACAGCTTTGACCAGATATACCACACATCTGTACATTTGCTCGAAAAAAAAAAAACCGTTGTTGGCCATTATGTTTGTCTTACTTGTTGAATATGATGGGAGTAAATTCTAACCTAACCGTGACCTCAATTTATTGCCTAAATGTAACCCTTCATTGTGTTGCAATTTGTGCAGCTTTTCTATGAAATCCGATTGAATTTATTTCAAGGGCAAACGAAAAAAAAATAAAGGTTACCTCCACCAAGCAAAAGGGGAATCTTGGCCCGGAGGGGGAATTCAATCCTGGGACAAAGTTCCCCCGGGGGATATATATCCTGGGCCATATTTCCCCCGTAGAGAATTTCGGACGCGGGGGTGGGGGGTGGGGGGGGGGGCAGACCATTACACCGGCAGATAATTTTCAGAATAACAGGATATTGCATTAAAGTTTCTCTATATATTATTTGGTGTCGACACGAGTTTCGATTCTTCGGGACTACACTGGCTGATTGAATTACACTTTAATATATAGGCTATGATGATGAAAATGTTGATGCCAAAATATTTGCAAAATCCAAAACTAATTGACAAAAACTGAAAAATGAAAGTTTTAGATTCTTGAACATGTAGAGATGAAATTTACGATTAATTTTAAATACATGAATTATTTTTCACAAGGCTTCACAGATCATGGCCGATCTTGCATGCCCTCCACTGTTTCGCTGGTTTACATTTCCACTTTTTACAGTGAGATTGACATTAGTTCTCGACGAAAGTCAGGTCATATTCAAAGCAGACTAATTCGTGAAGCTTACACGCTCCATCAAAAATTAGATGTTATTCTGAAAACTATCTGCAGGACAGTTCGTCAGGAGAAAAGCTATCTTCCAGTTATGAACGCCACCAAGGAATTGTGAGTAACAGGCCTAAGCAATATATATATATATATATATATATATATATATATATATATATATATATATATATATATATATATATATATATATATATATATACATATACGTGTGTGTATGTCTATTTTGCTAATACAAAAGCACTTTAGAAACCTTGATTTATTTATAACCAATGCAGTATTGCTGAATATCAATTAAAACATTAGATAATTGTCTTCTGTGAAATATCAATTAAACGAAAGGCGTTAAAGATTTAACAATAAAATTGGAACCGACGACCAAATTATAGCTATACTAAATCGTAAGAAAAAAAAAAACACAGAATGCTTAGAAAAGCGATAGCCTTGACTTGATAGATATTGTGATTGAGTTTATAGCAAAGAATCAACATCGTCAGTATGTTTTTGGTAAATGTACAATGTAGGCCTACCGGTGTTGATAGTCGTTGTGTAAAAATTTCAATTGGTCTTATGAAAATCGTCCAAAATTGCATTTTTCTATGCTGCAATTTGCTGTCAGATACGCAAAAATTGCGAGAGTGCCATTTTAAACGCCGCCTCCCCCCCAACGGAAAAATTTTCCTTACGCCATTGATTTAGGCGTCCCTTATTTAAATTTTCAGAATCTCGTCACCCTGCTTACGTCCTGTTGATTTTATGGCAGATAATGTTATTGTTATATAATTTTTGAGAAAACATTCCTCATCTAAACTTTAAAATACTAGTAACCGATCAAACAACATACATTGAGTTGAATTATGATAAGAAATTTGTTGCCTATGCTTTTTGCCTTTATATTATCAAAAACACTGTCGCGTTCTCGTACGGCCACACGAGATACAAAACAGTGACAGTAAATTTAAAATTTTATCACATCCCAGTTTAAAACTGCATTACAGTGTAATACTGCCTTACATCCTGTTCCTCTCAAGGCAGATCTTGTTATCAATGACTATATAACAAGCGAAGTAGCAATGCAATAAGTTTAGTTTACGGTATTTGCCCAAGATATTCAAACATACCAAGCTGAAATTACCGGCTTTTGTATATAAACCGACCGGTAAAGCAGTTATAAAACACATTTTTATTTTACTACCTTAAATCCAATAAGTAAACTATGTGTAACTTTTACCTTGCATAATACCCTGCATGAAATCAAATATTAGAAGATAAAACACAAATCACAGGAGCAGCGTTCTCGTACGGCCACACGAGATACAAAACAGTAACGGTAAATTTAAAATTTTATCACATCCCAGTTTAAAACTGCATTACAGTGTAATACTGCCTTACATCCTGTTCCTCTCAAAGCAGATCTTGTTATCAATGACTATATAACAAGCGAAGTAGCAATGCAATAAGTTTAGTTTACGGTATTTGCCCAAGATATTCAAACATACCAAGCTGGAATTACCGGCTTTTGTTTATAAACCGACTGGTAATGCAGTTATAAACCACAAAATTTTTATATTACTACAGTAAATTCAATAGGTAAACCATGTACAACTCTTACCTTGCATAATATCCAGTATGAAATCCAATATTAGAGGGTAAAATACCAATCACCAAGGGAGCATCGCCAGAGGTTATTGCTTGGATGAAGACAGATTGCAGACTGAGTTTGAACGTAACGCTTGCTGTGCAGCTGCTTGGATCAACCGACGCTGGCTATGACGTCACAGCTCTCACACGGTCGGCATGCCCAGGCCTTGTGTATTGAGACGGCAGTGCCCCAACCCTCCTTCGGTGTTTACACCTATGGCTATCCTAGTACCCCCCCCCCCCCCCTTCCTTCTTGCCTTCTTTCCTTCATTCCCATTGTTATTAGGCTACCGAGTAAATCCCTGTTAGGAAAGACTGTGTACTGCACATATAAAATGACCCGGAAGAGCATTAAAATGTTTTATGGTGGTAGATAATGATTAGATGGTTAACATAAATTATCAAACATTATTAATAGAAGTGGTTTAAAACAGGGGTGTGGAATCGCACTGAGAGATATTCTACTCGGACTCCTACAAATTTTAGATTTGCGACTAAAAAAATAGAATAAAATAAAAACATTAGTAGAAATAAAAAACAATTTTTTTCCTTGAGAGTGACGATGAGTAAAATGTATAAGTGTCCATTTCTTGTTTTTTTTTTTTTTCATCCCTCATAAATCTATGGTTTCCAGCAATTGGTGATAACATTATTTTGGAAAAGCAAAGCTAATGAATACTTTGATAGGAGTATATCAGCTTGGCATGTAGACAATGTCAATGGATTTCTCAAAGTAAGGTTGATTGGTTCATTAATTGAATCAGTCTGGTATAATTCCAGTGACAAAGTCGCAATGATATTTGTCACATACCTTTTAAGTAACAAAAATAGGTACTGGTACTTATAACGTAAATGAATATATAAAATTATAGGTTGAAATATAATAAATCTTATGTATGTATGTATGAACACACACACACACACACACACACACACACACACACATATATATATATATATATATATATATATATATATATATATATATATATATATATATATATATATATATATGATTTCAAAATTTATCAAATGGCCGATGTCAATGCCCTTATGTGAAACATCTTTTAGAAGCCTACCTTCTAAGGAATTCAAGCTACTCTCTCTGGTAAAATTGATATGATAAATTATTTCAAACAATGCTCTCTGTCATTTTCTTCCTGGCAATTGATGTATCGAGTAACCTGTGTTGTATGGAAGAATGAGTCCTACGGCTTAACCTAAAGAAAACTATATTTCTATTGCTTTACCAACACTCGCTTGAAGTGCGAAGTGTAGGGTTAGCATGGCTTCTTTCGTCTCCTGTCATGTCTCATTCTTGATCTTCAATGTAAGTGAGTGGGTAAGATATAAAACGTTGGTCTTGTGTTTAGGTAAAGTCTAAAGTCCCGAATCACATTATAAGGTATGCTGAACTTTTACTGACAAAGAATTTCGTATTGCTTGGGTAGGTCATATGACAATTATCTATGGAGTTAAACAGGCGTTTAACAATTTGGGGGATGGGAGGTACAGGGGAAGAAACGTTATAACAACGTCACTGAGGGACGTCATCACTTGCGAATGTGTGGGTGGCTAAGACTGGCTTTAGCCTCATTTTCTTAAGTAAAAAAGTTAATGAAATGTAATTGGCAATGCACAGTATTTCCCAAAATTAGGCCATTGTATGAAGCGCTCCCTGCTTTGATATCATGGCAATCCATCAGTTATTTTAGGAGTTATTAAAAAAAAAAAAAAAAAACAGTATTTCACGGCTTCAGGAAACGATAGTTTACATTAACTTGACTAAGAGTTGGACACTTTGTGTGTAACCATAAGGAGCAATGTAATGTACGATACTTGTAGATAATATTATAGATTAATCTCAGTTGTCTTGTTGTTGCACATATCTCCTAAAATAATGCTAACGCAACTCTGTGTAACATTGATATATTATGAATCTTTTTACAATAAAATGGGATATGTGGTCTTTATTAGTAGGACTATAATATCTTGTTGAGTCGCACAGAGATGTAGTACAAAAATATAACATTTACATTTGTAATAAGCTACTTTAATACCTATTAACCAAACTATAACAATATAATTTCATATGAGGATAGTGAAATGCGCTCACATGTTTGTAAAACTTTTGAATTTGATAAAAGTTATTTCATAAAATGTCGGTGTTGAGAAACTAGGGAATAAGTTTTGGAAAAGAAAACATTTCGTCGATATTATAATATGAGAGAAGGGCATCTGGGCCAGTTTGTGACTTAACCTGCATAAGACTCAGACTTCGATTATAAAATGTAGATGACAGATGAAAATTTCGGAACTATTTTTATACCTTACACTGTGTAGGCTACATTCGTGTATGAAATACAAGTTGCATGGTAGAGTCCCCTTTAGAAAATAATTTATGACAATTAACAACTCAATGAGAGAATTGTTTACCGTGCACATATTTCATCACTACTGGCGTTAGGATGCGAGACTTTTTCACATTGCCCAGGAATGGCTACTTCATTTTGGCCATGATTTCCAGTATCCTAATGTAATTAACTAGTCATTCTAAAACTACAACATATAATATAACTCTGTGGTTTTTCATACTTGTATGAATAACAAATAATTTGCTGGTAAGAATAAAAACTTTTAAGGTAATTTGCTTCATAAAATTATTTGTCTGTCATAATACTGTCCCTTTGCGTAAAACTGGAGACAATTCTTGCAATATGAAATTACTATTTTAATTAGGATATTACTTTTATGCATATGTCTGTAAACATTCAGCAATTGTTTCATTTCAAGCAAATCAGCCAGAGTAAATAGAACATTTATCACAAATACACTTTTCATTTCTTACTCATTTCAAAAGTCAACATTAATATTCTGATAAGCACAGTAAGCCCTATCATTATTTCCCCCTTTTAGAAAACTACAAATTCGCCGATCGTTGCTGCTCGAGATTTATGTATGTATGTGTGTAAACCCTTCCTTGCCTTTTATCCAGTCGTTTTATGCCATTGTTGATAACAAAATATACTGTAGACGCACTTCTACCCTTCTAGTGTTGTTCCTCCGGGTTGTCTTCTATAGCTTACTTTCTTACGCATCTCTATCAATTACCATCAATCTTCTTTCACCCTCCTTATTTTACGTCCTAACCATTTTGGGTGGTCATTCTTGGTCCTAACGTGTTATCTTTTTATCTATCGACTATGATGCAATGACCATATTTGAAAGGCAATCCCAAAGCCCATTTGAGTTCAATTAATGAATGACAGTTACAGAATATTTCTCTCTTGTTTGATTGTGTGTGAAGGAAATGGAGTTGAACATCTCAAGTCCGTCGACATTCTGGGCAATCAAATTACTTGACATTTGTCTGCGTTTTGGTTGATATTCTGATATTTTGATGTTTCTTCATTTTACTTTCCCCAAACAGGCTGCTTACATCAAAGGTAATTTGTCCTAGATCAGACGAATGTCTATCGAAAAAAAGAATTAAGCTTCTACATATTAGAAACATGTTTGGGATAGTTAGGCATATTTATGATCCCGTGTATTACAAATATGCACGTTGAAAATACCTACAAAGCCAATGTTGAGTAAGCTTAGAATAGCATGAATGTAATTACTTTGTCTCCCTAGATAGTGTTATAAT
>NC_090732.1:99319890-99442390 GCF_036898095.1 Palaemon carinicauda | reverse complement strand
ATCTTCACCCCGAACAGAGTTAATGCTTCGGTGTGTAAGGACTGAGAATAGCTGGGAGCCGTTCCACAGCTAATCTCACTCGTGGCTACTACTGATACTCGAGACGTAAACAAACGGACGCCATTGCTCTGATGACGTCACGCCCGTCTTCATCCTGAAGCCAGTTGCTGCCCATCACCATGATACAATTGTGTAGGGTGGGAACAAAACTGGACGAAGTAGTAGGGAGGGTCCATCAGGACGCCATGGCTATCTCACCCAAAAATAGATTTTTCGCTTCGCTCAAAATCCGTTTTTTGGGCTCAAGCCATGGCGTCCTGATGGAAGAGTACCAGAGAATCAATGTATCGTGGTAGATTTTCCCCCAGTATTAAGTGCCTAGGCATTGACAAAACAGCAAAGTAATCTTAGGTAAAGAACCATAGGAACGAAGTATCCTGCCCCCCTTGGTAGGAAGTTCCCATGGGCTATGCCGACGTCAAAGTGGTATTGAAGGGCTATTCATCCTGACAGAAGAACTTGAAGAACTTAGAGATGAAGCGGAATGTTTGATATTTGTATAGGAACATTCTGTAATTAGACCAGTGGTGGTTGGGCACTGTGTATAGAGTTCATCTCTTGGTTATCAGAAGTAAGTATTCGTGTAGGAACCTTACTGAGACAGGGTGAATATAATTTAGGATTAGACATCTTAAATTCTTCATGACCATAAGAAAGGAGGAATAAATAAAACTATGACAGTATGTATTTCATAGTAAGTAGGAGCTGAAAGAGACGCATAAGTAATAAAATAGAAATTTTATTTCACAATGCAGAAATTAAATAATTTACAGCAAAAGTAAAGTTCATTTACAGTAATAATAATGTACATAGAAATAAAGGCTTGCTCTTGAATCTGAAAAGGAATTTCAGGATTAGTAGGTACTCGTTCTCGAGGAACGCAAGTCTTTAAATAACACATCATGCTCAAGGCATGCGGCACTTGTGTGACACTATGACATTTCACCTGGGATAAGAACAGTTATAAAAGCACTAAGTGTTTTTAGACATCACTATGAATCGCTCGAGGGTCAACATAGGCACCCGAAGAGTTAGAGTCCCAAGTAACTCACTGTTCTACGCAGAGTCAGGTGCAGGTTTCATAACACTACCTGCGGCTACCACAAAATGTTTGACTTCGTGCACTTGTTTCGCATAATGTTTAAAGAAAACTCGCGAGGACTTCCAGCCCGTAAAGTTTTTAAGGCTTTCAAAGTCCATGCTCTGAAAGAAGTTCAGAGAAGATGCCACTTTTCTAGGATCATGACCAGCGGGTGTACTGTTCGGATCCGCTCTGCGAATGAAGTAGGTGATTTTCGCTCTTAATTGTTTCAGTGACAGGTCGCTGCCCGATGTTTCTCCTTTGAAGAGTTGGCCTCCACCAAAGTTCGAAGTTCTGCGAAGATAGACCTTGAGACTCTCTACTGGACATAGAGAGACATCCTCCTTCAGGGGGCATATTCTCCAAGGGCCCCATCTTTTGGTGGGTAATTCGTTTTTAGCGAGAAACGTCGGATCAGGGGAGAGGGTCACTTCTCCTGAATCGGTAAACAGGATGTGTCCTTCTTCTCTTGATAATGCCACTATTTCGCTGACTCGAGCTCCCGAAGCGAGAGCAAATAAAAATATAACTTTCTGAGTCAGATCCTTGAGGGGGCATGAATCGTTGTCCAAGTTGGAGGCGAAATGGAGTACCTTGTCTAGTGACCAGGAGATCGGTTTCGGAGGGGGTGCTGGACGTAGGCGAGCACATGCTTTTGGTAATTTGTTAAAGATGTCGTTGGACAGATCAATTTGGAAAGCATATAGAATTGGTCTAGCCAAGGCCGATTTGCAGGTTGAAATCGTATTGGCTGCTAATCCTTGTCCATGAAGGTGAATGAAGAAGGACATACAGAAATCAATGGTGATTTCATTAGGATTTTTTGCCTTGACAAAGGAGACCCATTTCCTCCAGGATGATTCATATTGCCGTCTCGTGGATTCGGTCTTGTATTCCTCTAGGAAGTCTAGACTTTTCTTCGAGATCCCAAACCTCTTCTTTGCGGCAAGGGAGAGAAAATCATGAGATGAAGGTCCTTGATTTTCGATGATGAAGCGAAGACAGTCGACTTCTGTACTTGTTGAGAGAGAACTGGGCCCGGGAGAGGGATCAGCTTGGGCTGCAGCTCCAGGACCAGGGGGTACCAGTTGCTCCGGGGCCACTTGGGAGCCACTAGGGCCGCTGTCCCTTTGAAGGTTCTCAGTTTGGAGAGGACTTTCAACAGAAGGTTGGTGGGAGGGAACAGGTATATCTTGGACCACCTGTTCCAGTCCAGTGACATGGCGTCCACCGCTTCTGCTTTGGGGTCCTCGTACGGGGCTACGTACAGAGGAAGTTGATTGTTGTCGCTCGTTGCAAAGAGATCTATCTGAAGTTCTGGGACTTGGTGAGAGATGAAGGAGAACGATCTTGCGTCTAGAGACCATTCCGACTCTATCGGGTTTGTCCGAGATAGAGCATCCGCTGTCACATTGCGGAATCCTTGTAGGTGAACTGCAGACAGGTGCCACTTCTTCTTCTCCGCCAGACGGAAGATTGGGAGAAGCACCTGATTTATCTGGGGCGATCTTGAGTCTTGGCGATTGAGACAACGAACTACCACCGAGTTGTCTAGGGTTAGACGGATGTGGATCGAGGGCGGCGGGGATAACTTCTTCAGAGTTAGAAGGACCGCCATGGCCTCCAAGATGTTTATGTGGAACGTCTTGAATAGTGGAGACCAGGTACCTTGAGCCTGTTTCAGGTGGGAGTGACCTCCCCAACCTTCCAGTGAGGCATCCGTGTGGATGTTGAGTGATGGAGGAGGGTGTTGGAGAGGAATGGACCTTTTCAGGGCCTTTGCTTCCGACCACGGCTTTAGGAGGCGTCGTAGTCTGTTTGGAAGCCGTCTCTTGAGGTCTCTTCGAGCGATGGATGCCGAGCGTCTCCAGACTCCCGCGGCATCCTTTAGCTGTGCACGAAGCACTGGGTTTGTCACTGAGGCGAATTGTAGAGAGCCTAGAACTCGTTCCTGCTGTCGTCTTGAAATGCGTTTGGATTTCAGTAGTCGCTTGACAGACCCTGCTATTTCCTTCCTTTTCTTCTGGGGGATGGAAAGGCGGTGTGACTGAAGATTCCAGTGGATTCCCAACCACTGAAACTTCTGAGCTGGAGAGAGGCGAGATTTCTTCTCGTTGATCTTGAATCCCAGGTGTTCTAAGTACTGGGTAACTTCGTTGCAAGACTTTGCACACTCTTCGGGCGATGGAGCCCAGACTAGCCAATCGTCGAGGTAGGCCGTCACCTGGACGTTTCTTAGGCGGAGCTGTTGTACTATGGCATCCGCCAGTTTTGTGAAGATCCGAGGGGCCACATTGAGGCCGAATGGCATGGCCCGGAAGGCGTAGCTTTTCCTTTGGAGTCGAAATCCTAGGTAGGAGGAAGCGTGATGGTTCATTGGAATGTGCCAATAGGCATCCGCCAGGTCTATAGAGACCGTGTAGGAACCTTGAGGCAGAAGGGTCCTTATTTGTTGAAGCGTCAGCATCTTGAATTTGTTGTTCTCTATGAACTTGTTGAGGGGGGATAAGTCCAGAATGACTCTGAGTTTGTCTGAGTCCTTCTTGGGAACACAAAACAGTCTCCCTTGGAACCTGGTGGACTTTACCTTCCTTATCACCTTCTTGTTCAAGAGGTCTAGAACATATTCTTCCAGAAGGGGGGTCGATTGCTGGAAGAACTGCTGGAAGATTGGGGGTGGTTGCGTCCAACTCCAGCCTAGACCGTTCTTGATGATGCTGTGTGCCCAGGGATCGAAGGTCCAACGATCCTGGAATTGGCGGAGTCTTCCTCCCACCGGAAGCACTTCATTGCTTCTGGTGTCCCGAGGACTTGTTGCCTCGGCCGCTAGCTCCCTTTCCTCCTCTACCTCTGGAGGGACGGCGAGATGCTTCTCTGCTTGCACCCCTGAACGAGCCTCTACCTTTGGCATGAAAGGTAGTGGATGGTTGCTCAAAGGCAGGGGTGAAGACCGGTGACTGTGACAACACCGGTTGGGGGACCAATTGAAAGGTCTGTTGTGGTTGGGCAACCACTTGGGAGGTAGCGGGTCCCGGAAACTGACGTCGTTGCTGACGTTGCTGGGGTTTTGGCTTCTGAGGTTTCCTCTTAGGCTGAGGTCCATCGTCCTGAGAGGGTTTCCTTTTTCTGGACATGCCCCACTTGTGGAGAAGGTTCCTATTCTCCGTGGCGGCTCTGTCAGTTATTTCCTTGACAAGGTCAGAAGGAAACAGGTGCTTTCCCCAGATGTTGGAGGAAATCAGCCTCCGGGGTTCGTGTTTCACGGTGGCACCGGCAAACACGAATTCACGACAGGCTCTTCGAGCCTTTATGAAGTGGTACAAGTCCTTCATTACTGTCAGTAAGTGGGATTTGGAGAGTACCATGTAGTGATCTGGTACTCTAGTGTCACAGGCCATCACTTCCAGTTGGACTTGATGAGAAAGAGATGCCGCAAGCCTCTCCTTCGTGTCTTGTTCCCGGCGAAGGAGGTGATCGTTGAGCTTAGGGAGGTCTTCATTAAACTGACGTCCGGCGACGTCAGGATCGAGCCTTCCCACGACGAAAGTATGCTGAACATCTTTCCAGTGTCGAGCGTCAGGGGGGGTCACGATGGAGAAGGGTCTGCACTCCTCCAGTGCAGGGCAGGGTTTCCCTTCTTCCGCCGCTTTAAGGCATGCAGCTAAGGCCTTTTCCAAGAAAGGAAGAACCGCAGTGTCAGGTGCAACGTACGTAGGATGCTTCTTGCTCAAAGCCGGAAGCTTAGAGCAGGTAAAGCCCCTACTCTTAAATGCGGAGGCTAGCATAGCCTGGGCCTTTGTGAGATCGAACACTATCTCTTCTTTAGGTTCGGTCTCTTCCTTCGAGGCAGGTTCGGAACGAAGCCGGACGTAACAGTCCGGGTAGGCCTCAAAGCTTGGGAAGAACTCCACATCTTCCAAAGGGACCGTGCCGATCTTATCACTGACAAAGATCCTGCCGGTCGCAATAACCATATGCTCTGCATACCTCCACGGGTTGGCATGAGAGCAAGCGGGGAGATCCTTGACCGAAATCTTCTTCGGCTCTCTGGATCCAATCATCGACCTGATGGACTCCTGGTTCTCCTTCAGCCTGTCGTCCATGACGGCTCTAATCAGCCGGATCAGTTCTTGGGTAGAAGAAGAAGGATCCGGAGTCGAGGAGGTAGACGGAATGGACATTTCCGTCGGTGTAGGAGTAGGAGGAGGGATGGACGAGGGAGCAGCTCCTAGCTCCGACTCGGTGTAATCCACCTTGTCTTTGTCCTCTTCGGCTCCTTGAGCCATAAGCGTCTTCTCCGTGTCTTCCGAGACGTCTGAGATCTGTTCATCATCCTCGGAATCTAAACGACACTCGTGCATGGACTGAGCCATGACCACATCAGGTTCCACCGTAATTTGGACAGTGGGGATCACATCTTTTGGTACCACTGAGTCAGGGGAGGCCTTAGGGAACAATAGGGACCTCAGTTCTTCGGTGGCCAGGTACGGTCCAGTAGCATTTTTCTGAAAGCCACGCACCCACTTGCGCAGCTTTTCACGAGAAATGTCTCTAACCTCCGCTGAAGGAGGGTTATGGAAGGCCTCAACTAGGTGGGCCTGGCAGACCGTACAATCCAGTGGATTCCAAAACTTCAAATCCCCTTTCTTGTCTGCACAAGGGGTGTGAGTCCTGCAAGCCGTATGCCCGTAAAACTGCGGGCGTTTCACAGCGCAGAAGGCGAAGTCACACTTCATCTGCTCCTCCTGTGGAAGAAAGAGAAAATGAGTATGGGGGAGTCATAAGAATGGCTCTTAAACTAAGTTAATATTAATCATTAATTTTAACTTAAAGAAGGTGTGATGCATAGAGAATGAAAACAGTAAAGGAGAACATGCTCCATGCATCTCGCCCGGCTGGTTACCATAAGCTTGGTCCCTGGATAATCCAAATGACCGAGATCATTGGATATAGTTTCCTAGAATTCCCAGTATTTTGGAATTCCATGGAAAACCAAGGACAAGATTGGGATCGAATTCATTCGGTTCCCAGTTAAGAGCCAGAAGGCCTCATTTAAAGGGTAACTGCTTCTGGCAACCAGCCGTGCTAAGATGCACATAGCATGCTGGAATTAGAAGAATGCAAAGAGACAGCATGATCACTAATAGAGCAGTACTAGGTACTGATCTTAATAGCAGAAGCAGCTTATCTGTTTGCTATATAGGGCTATCATAGTCTTATGATAGCTACAGTAAGGGGGTGAAAGTATTCTTGACGCCTCCGGGGCATCCGGCAAGCCGTCGGCATGCCGGAGCTCGCTCCAGCATAGATTCTGGCATTAGGACAGACAATTTTCAAAAGTCAGTTAAATACCAGGATGGCGGCCGCCGGCACAACGGCGGCACGCCGGCAGGGAGCGGCGGCTCCGGCAGTCGGAGGATGCCAGGTTGGTGACTGGGATAAGGATGGTAAAGGCAGTATCGGGTTGCCGGCAGTATATGCCGGCACTCCGGTGATCGACCGGCAAGCGGACGACTAGATAGGAGTAGGAGAGCCGCCGGTAGTAGCCGGCGGCAGCCGGCAGTCCCTCGGTACACGGGGGGCTGGCGGCAAGGGTAGGGAAGTCACCAAGTAGGAGGCAGGTATTGCCGACAGTAGAGGCGGCAAGAGACCGGCACCCGGATAGATAGAGAGACAGGGGGGAGGGGGGAAGGGATGCAGGAAGTACCTTCAGGGTTCCAGACATCCCTCCCCCTCCCTGAGGGGGTGTACCCATGATAGAGGCAGGCTCTAACATCCATGAGCAGGGGTCACTAGGGACCGGGAGCAAGGTAGCCCAAGGGAGGGCTAGGGGACACCCAAGAGGGGGGGGGAGACTCCCATATGCAGAACTATACTAGTAACTAACCTTATAGGACACTATGAAGGTATATGTACCAGAGTGGACTGCACAAGGAAGCTCGGGTAGCCCTACTCTTCCACCCTAAGGAGGAGTTGTAGGACAGGGGACAGATGAGTATAAACTAACCTAAGCATAGGCTAGGCTATACAAGAGATAGGTGGGGAGGGAGAAGAGAGAAGTCTTCCCAGGAAGGGTTTTTGTACCAGAGCGGCCACTAAGGAAAGGGAGGACACTCCCTAACCTAAGATCAGGCTGATCGGCTAAAACGGTGCAAGAGTACAGTTTCAGCATGGAACAGAGAAACCTTCCTAACCCAACCTAGAACAGGGTCTAAAAGTCATGAACTAGGCAAGGACGAAGACATATCGCTATCGCAGGAAAGTCATAGACTATCCTAGCCATAGAGGTAGGCTAGCCTAACCTCACTCTCGGACGCAGCCCTAAAGGGGGTTCATTCCTTTAGGGAGGACAGAGAGGCGATATATACTCTATTAGACAATTAATCCCTTTACTCAGAAAAGGGATCAAGGCTAAATAGAGGGAATGCCAAGGCAGGGGATGAAGGAAGCATATAGGGGTCCTAATATTAGGTTAGGCTAGAAAGAATCACTGACTAGCCTATCCCCTATATGGTCCCTGAAGGCGAAAACATTTGCATCACTGTCAAAAGTATTGTAAAATAATAATGCCACTATCTTCATAACTTAGTCTAGGATCACTAATAAATCATGCATGAACACTTGTATGTAGGCTCCTGGCCTGGGGGCTATAGTAGCCGACTGGTATGAGGTCAATCGATGACCGATAAAAAGCGTCTAAACACGATATAAAAGTTCCTAGCTATGAAGACTAAATAAACTAATGTATTCGATTAGTATATAATGCCGGAAACGTTATTGTGGCTAACTAAATAAGACATGCATAACAACAACGACGCCATAAAATGGCGGGTCCGGTAGAGGCACAGCTCTGCCACAAAACATCAATTATTTCGAAAAGAAATATTTACTTTACGGCCAGAGCTTGATTAAACAATACTGGAACCTTGTACTCAACTTTCCAGAAGAAGGCGAGGCTGAAGGTAACGACATAGCGAAGATGCAAAGCGATAAAGATAACACAGGGAAAATCCGTCTAAGTAGGGCAGCTACTAAACAAAGGATGAAGACGGGCGTGACGTCATCAGAGCAATGGCGTCCGTTTGTTTACGTCTCGAGTATCAGTAGTAGCCACGAGTGAGATTAGCTGTGGAACGGCTCCCAGCTATTCTCAGTCCTTACACACCGAAGCATTAACTCTGTTCGGGGTGAAGATAGCTATGTGGCGCGTTCAGACATGCGCGTCCCCTGTTGTATTACGATGTCTTAAAGGGAAACCTTTGAGATACTCGCTCCAGAAGTTAGAATTCTGTGATAACCTGTGGTTAAATTCTCTGGGAATATCTTAGTAGTCTTATACCCAAGGAAGCTACCAAAAAGGAACCTTCCATCAGGACGCCATGGCTTGAGCCCAAAAATATATAAATATATATATATATATATATATACTGTACATATAAATATATTGTACGGAACGAGTATTGAGCACTCGATCCTCCGAGTAACTGAGGTCGTGTATTTCTTCAATATATTGTAATCCTTATTTCATATGAAACGAACACTTGTGCAGATATCATTATATATTGTTCTTAAAGAGAAAGAAATTATCTTTTCGTTGGGCCTACTCACAAATTACACTATGTAATGTCTCGAAGTTATTTAAGCAACAATTAATAAAGTAAATAGGACAGTAATTAATTCTTGTTCTGCTATTTTACCTATTACAATATTTCATTTGAAATATATGTCATCATGTTCCTTATGCTTTCTTCTTTTCTTTGATATATGTATGTATATTGTTTGCACATTCATAGACTCAAAATAAGTATTTGAAGAGTACTGAGAAAACACATTCTCTTTTCTCAAAGAGGCATTTGAGACGGAAGTGTTGTTGTGCTACCTAATAGCTTGCAGGAGCCATACATAAGACTGTCAGAAAAAAACAATAAATAATCTTTGAATTTTGCCGTGTCTACTTCACTCCCCTCCTGGGTCAGGTCTTTACATTGGTGACCCCCGAAGTGACTTATCAAATATGAGTGACTAAGAAACCGAACTGGCAGCAGTCGCTGCCACCCAGTGAAACTCCCCATGTTCACTCCCCACAGCGCCAAGGCGTGGGTTCACAGAGCTGAATCTATTTTCCGTAACTGGCAAATTACAGGGACCCAATGTGTGACCGACTTACTCCTAGATGTATGAGTTCCAAGGATTTTTTTTAGACTACTTTACACCCCGTTGGGTGATACCAAGGCAAACCACGCCTATTACGAGTTCCAAAGTTTGCTAACCCTTCCACCCACTGCCACCGGAGAAGTAAGCAAAGTCAACATCTTACGGGAAGCAACCATCACCCGATTAACAGAAGCGGTAAGACCAGCAACTCATGAAGCATCGCCGCGGCCACAAACAGAATTTCATAATAAGATTGTGCGCCTCACAACATCCAATGAGGGCCAAACCAGCATACAAAAATTTGCCGCACAAACAAAGAAAATAGGAAGAATGGAAAGGAAGGAGGCCTACAGCAACAGCAGTGAGGAGGAGTAGGTAGCCCCATTCCGTACCCGTCGGCCTCCATCATCTGCACCATGTAAGGGGCGTGGCTATTCGTCGGGATCATGGCGCCAAGGTGGCGAGCAGATAGGAATTTCCTCTCAGGCCCACAGGGAGAACCTCTATTTCTACTATCGTAAGTTCGGTACTAAAGCCAGATATTGTGAAAAGCTCAAGAGTCATGCATGCTACCAAGATCTTCTACCCAAGTATCTGAGGGCCCTGCTAGAGGGCCAAATCGTTGTTACCAGTATCTAGATGGGTCAGTCAATATTGTTAACCCTCCTGTATCCTTTTTCGTAAGGGATGACAAGTCGGGAATGAGACTCTTAGTAGACACTGGCGCCTGTAGATCATTCGTTCCACATTCGCCAAGTAGTGCCTCTTGCTGGAGGTACAAAGGACCTACAATCATCACTGCTATTGGAGGACAACTCAAGATTAGTGGAGTGAAAACGATGGATTTATCCTTGTAAGGTAAAAAATACCATTGGCCTTGCATGGTAGCCAACGTCAAGCAGCCCTTGCTGAGAGCTGATTTCCTTCAGACTTTCAAACTAGCAGTGGACGTTGCCTCCAAGTGCTTTCTGCAGCTGCAGGAGCTAGGGATGGCTGCGAACACAAGCTGTGATACACCAGGTGAGTTCAAGGCTCTTATGGAGGAATTCGAGGGTGTCTTCAAGGAAGACTTAGCTGATCGTCCCCTTGGGGCCCCCCAGCATGGGGTTAAACATCACTTGTCACAGAGGGCCTCCTGCTTTTTCCTGCTACAGGAGATTGTCACCAGAGAAATTCAAAGTCGAAAGGAAGTGTTCTCTAGCTTGGAGTGAGCAGGTATCTGCCAAAAAGATTCCTCAACCTGGGCCTCCCCCCAACACATGGTAGCCAAGGCAGATGGTACGTGGAGGCACTGTGGTGATTATCGTCGTCTTAACAACATCACAGTGTCAGACCGTTACCCTCTTCCGAACATTAATGATATTACAAATAATCTCGCAGGGGCAAAATATTTCTGCAAATTAGATCTTCTTTAAGGTTATTTTAAAGTGCCCGTCGCCACAGAAGACATTCCAAAGACTTCCATAATTACCTCATTTAGCACTTCACGTTCAACTTCTCATGAATGCAGGTACCACGTTTCAGCACTTAATGGATTCCATCATGGGAGACATGCTCTTCGTCATCGTGTATGTCGATGATATACTTATCTTCAGGCCCTCCTTTAGGCAGCATATTCAGGACGTTCATAAAGTACTACAATGCCTTAAGGAAAATGGTCAGATCTGATAAATGTGAGTGGGCAAGGTCTGCAGTGGAGTTCCTGGGGCACAGAATCGACGCAGAAGGGATTTTTCCACTCCCGCAGAAGGTGGCTGCCATCGAGAGTGTTTCCATCCCCAAGGGAAACCGGAGAAATTGATCTGGACGCCACTACTTCAGAAGGCATTCAATGAAACTAAGAGAGCCCTGGCATCCGCTACAAGGTTGTCATATCCCTCTCCTGATGAAGAACTAATTCTCACAACAGATGCGAGCAGCGTTACCATTGGAGGCGTGTTACAGCAACAGACGTCAAATGGAAAGCAGCCACTCGCCTTCTTCAGTAAGAAATTAACTGGCCCAGAGAGGAAGTACTCTACCTTCGACAGAGAGCTGCTGGCGGTGCACAAGGGCGTATGCTAATTCCGCCATCTCCTCGAGGGTAGGCCCTGCACCATCTAGACGGACCATCCGCCTCTCGTCCACACATTTACTAAAGCCGCATATGCATGGTCTCCCTGTCAGCAACGTACATCTCGGCCCTCGCGGAATTTCCCTGCCGCATTACATACATTGGGGGAAACTCTAATAAAATAGCAGATGCTGTCTCACGGAATGCCATTAACGCAATGCAACTTGGAATAAATTACAAAGATATTGCAACATGTCAAGTAAATGACAAAGAACTAGTGCACCTCCTTCATGAGGATAATACTTTGAAGTGGATTTCTTATAAATTTGGGGGTTGTCCCTACAGTGTGAAATAAGTACAGGAAGGGCATGCCCTTACCTGCTGTTGCCTTTCAGACAGACTGCTTTAGAAAATGTGCATAATCGCTCTCACCCATCAGGCCGTTCAACAGTGAAAATAAAGACAGATATTTATGGAATAATATGAAAAGTGATATAAAGGTTTGGTGTAGGGAATGTGTTTCTTGTCAAAAGGTGAAAGTAAGTAACCATGTAGAAACTGACGTGGGAAAATTTAAGTCATCAGCTAGACGTCTAGCCTACATCCAGTGGAAATATTGGGTCCCCTGACTCCGTCAGAGGGATGCCGATATTTATTTCCGATAGTTGATAGAAATACAAAGTGGCCATAGGGGGTCCCCCTCCGTCAGTCAACGCCTGAGAGTTGTGCAAAGGCTGTTATTCAGTGATTGGCTCGACACGGTGT
Organism: Palaemon carinicauda; assembly: GCF_036898095.1. Lineage (NCBI taxonomy): Eukaryota > Metazoa > Arthropoda > Malacostraca > Decapoda > Palaemonidae > Palaemon > Palaemon carinicauda. Next base: position 99,430,277 of record NC_090732.1, on the reverse strand, counting down.
CCCAGAAACCATTGTGAGTGATAGTGGAACATGTTTCACGTTACGCCTCTGGGGAGCTTTGGCCGCATCCCTGGGCATCTCCTTAAACAGCACACTACAGCATATAATCCAGAGGCCAATGGCATGGTGGAACGTTTCCACCGCACGTTAAAAGCATCTCTTATGGCTAGGTGTAAAGGTCAATACTGGCACCGCAACCTACCCTGGGTGCTGCTGGGTCTCCATACCACCCCCTATGCGGCACTTAATTCGTCGCCAGCTGAAGTATTGTTTGGTCAAGTAATACGAATACCAGCGGATGTCTTTCCAGGCAGCAACGAGCCGCAGGGTTTGGCGGACATACGAAAGACCATAGAAAAAATCATGCCTGCAAAACAGTCGTATTCTGATGTCACAAAAAGATATGTGCCACCGAACCTATTCAATGTCCCTCACGTGTTCGTTCGAGTTGACCATCACCGCCCACCTCATTCTCCATAAGATGGCCCATACAGTGTATTAAAAATGAAAAAGCGTTCAAAATTCAAATGGAGGGCCATGCCCCTTGGATGTCCATCGACTGCTTAAAAGTAGCTTATCTACCTGAGCATGAAAACAGTTATGTACGGAACGAGTGTTGAGCACTCGATCCTCCAAGTATCTGAGGTCGTGTGTTTCTACTATATACTGTAATCCTTTTTTCATATCAAACGAACACCTGTGCAGAAATTATTATGTATTGTTCTTAAAGAGAAAGAAATTATCTTTTCGTTAGGTATACTCACTTAGTACACTATGTAATGTGTCAAAGTTATTTAAGCAACAATTAATAAAGTAAAGAGGACTGAGTAATTAATTCTTGTTCTGCTATCTTAACTATTACAATATTTAATTTGAAATGTATGTCACCATGTTCCTTATGTTTTCTTCTTTTCATTGATATATGTATGTATATTGTTTGTGTATTTATAGACTAAGAATAAGTATTTGAAGAGTACTGAGAAAACACATTCTCTTTTCTCTAAGAGGTATTTGAGACGGAAGTGTTGTGCTACCCAACCGCTCGCACGAGCCATACATAAGACTGTCAGATATAACCAAGTATTTGTTTAATCACTTGGCTTGATGTTGTTTGGATTAAATGCTTGGCTTAATTGCCTGGCTTGATGTTGTTTGGATTAAATGCTTGGCTTAAGTGTCTGGTCTAATTTTACTTGGATGAAATGCTTGGCTTAATTGGCTACCTTGATGCCGTTTGGATTAAATGTTTGGCTTAATTGCCTGGCCTAATGATGCTTAGTATAATTGCCTGGCTTGATGCGGCTTGGATTAATTGTTTGGCGTAATTCCCTGGACTAATAATGCTTTGGCTTAATTCCTGGCTTGATGATGCTTGGATTAAATTCTAGGCTTAATTGACTGGCATTGTGATGCTGTTTTTAATTGCCTGGCTTATTAGCCTCGCTTGATGCTTCTTGGATTAAATGCTTGCCATAATTTTCCGTGTTGATGCTGCTTGGCTTAATTGCCTGGCCTTATGATACGTATTTTATTAGCTCGGCTTAATGCTGTTTGGATTAATTGCTTGGCTTAATCGCCTGAGTTGATGCTGCTTGGATTAAATGCTTGGCCTAACTGCCTGGCCATATGATGCTTGGCTTAATTGCCAGGCTTGATGCTGCTTGGATTAAATGGTTGGCTTAATTGCCTGGTCCAATGATGTTTGGCTTAATTGATTAGACTGATGATGCTTGGCTACTGGGCCTTTTGATGTTTTGCTTAATTACCTGGCGTGGTACTGCTTGGATTATATGCGTGGCTTAATTGCTTGACCAAATGATGATTGCCTTGATTTCCAGGCCTAATGATGCTTGTCTATAATTGCCCGGCATAATGATGCTTGGCTTAATTGCCTGGCTTGATGTAGCTTGGATTAAATGCTTGGCTCAATTGCTTGGCCTGATTATGTTTGGATTAATTAACTGGCTTGATGCTGCTTGGATTGAATGCTTGGCTTAATTTCATGGCTTGATGGTGCTTGGATTAAATGCTTGGTTTAATTTCCTGGCTTGATGCTGCTTGGATTAAGTGCTTGGCTTAACTGCCAGGCCTAATGGTGCTTGGCTTAATTGCCTGGCTTGATGCTGCTTGGATTGAATGATTGGCTTAATTGCCTGGCCTAATGATGCTTTCATTAATTACCTGGCTTGATGCTGCTTGGATTAAGTGCTTGGCTTAACTGAAAGGCTAATGGTGCTTGGCTTAATTGTCTGTCTTGATGCTGCTTGAATTGAATACTTGGCCTAATTGCCTGGCCTAATGATGCTTTGATTAATTACCTGGCTTGGTGCTGCTTGGCTTAACTGCCAGGCCTAATGAAGCTTGGATTAATTACCTGGCTTAATGCTGCTTGGATTAAATACTTGGCTTAACTGACTGGCTTAATGATGCTTGGCTTGATGCTGATTGAATTGAATACTTGGCTCAATTGCCTGGGCTAATGATGCTTGGATTATTACCTGGCTTGATGCTACTTGGATTAAATGCTTGGTTGCCAGGCCCAATGATGCTTGGCTTAATTGCCTGGCTTGATGCTGATTGGATTGAATGCTTGGCTTAATTAACTGGCCTAATGATGCTTGGATTAATTACCTGGCTTGTTGCTGCTTGAATTGAATGCTTGGCTTAATTGCCTGGCCTAATAATTCTTGGATTAATTAGCTGGCTTGATGCTGTTTGGATTAAATACTTGGCTTAACTGCCAGGCCTAATGATGCTTGATTTAGTTTCCTGGCTTGATGCTGCGTGGATTGATTGCCTGCCTTAATTGCCGGACCTAATGATGGTTAGCTTAATTACCTGAGCAAATGATGCTTGGCCTGATTACCTGGCGTAGTACTGCTTAGTTTAATTACCCGGCTTGTTGCTGTTTTGATTAAGTGCTTTGCTTAACTGTCTGGTCTAATGATGCTTGGCTTAATTACCTAGCCAAATGATGCTTGGCTTGAGTACCTGGCGTAATACTGCTTGGTTTAATTGCCTGGCTTGATGTTACTTGGATTAAATGCTTGGCTTTACTGCCAGGCCTAATGATGCTTAGCTTAATAGCTTGGCTTGACGCTGCTTAAATTAAATGCTTGACTTAAATGTGGAGCCAAATGATGCTTGGCTTAATTACATGCCCTAATGCTGCTTGGTATTATTGCCTGGCTTTATGCTGCTTATTTGTGTCCTAATGATGTTTGGTTTGATGTTGCTCGGATTAAAAGCTTGGCTTAATTGCCTGCCCTAATGATGCTTGGCTTGATGCTGGTTGATTAAATGCTTGGCTTAATTGCCTGGCTTGATGCTGGTTGGATTAAATGCTTGGGTTAATTACCTGGCTTGATGGTACTTGTTTTTAATGATTGGTTTCTTTGTCTGGCTTATGGATGCTTCGCTTAATTGCCTGGCTTGATGCTGCTTGGATTGAATGATTGTCTTAATTGCCTGGCCCAATAATGCTTGACTTAATTGCTTGGCGTGATGCTGCTAGGATTAAATCTTGGCTTAACTGCCTGGCCTAATGATGCTTGGCTTTATTACATGACTTAATGCTGGTTGGATTAAATGATTGGCTTAATTGCCTGGCCTAATGATTCTTGGCTTAATTGCTTGGCTTGATGCTGCATGGATTAAAGGCTTGGCTTTATTGCTTGGCGTGATGCTAGTTGATTATATGCTTTGCTTAATTGCCTGTCTTGATGCTTGTTGGATTAAATGTTTGGCTTAATTGTCTGGCCCAATGATACTTGAGTTAGTTGCCTGGCTTGATGCTGCTTGGATTAAATGCTTGGCTTATTTGCCTGGCCTATTGATGCTTGGCTTAATTGCTTGTCTAGAGGCAGCTTGGATTAAAGGCTTGGCTTAACTGCCTGGCCTAATGATGCCTGGCTTGATGCTGATTGGATTAAATGCTAGGTTTAATTGCCTGGCTTGATGGTACTTGCTTTGAACGCTTGGTTTCATTGTCTGGCCCATGGATGCTGGGCTTAATTGCCTGGTTTGATGCTGCTAGGATTAAATGATTGTCTTAATTGCCTGGCCCAATAATGTTTGGCTTAATTGCCTGGCTTGATGCTGATTGGAGGAAATGCTTGGCTTATTTGCATGTCCTATTGATGCTTGACTTAATTTCTTGGCTTGATGGTGCTCGGATTAAAAGCTTGGCTTGATTGCCCGGCCTAATGATGCTTGGCTTGATGCTGCTCGGATTAAATGACTGGCTTAATTGCCTGGCCTAATGATTCTTGCCTTAATTACTTAGCTTGATGCTGCATGGATTAAAGACTTGGCTTAACTGCTTGGCTTAATGCTGATTAGAATAAATGCAGGGCTTAACTACCTGGTCTGATAATGCTTGGCCTAATTGACTGGCTTGATGCTGTTTGGATTAAATGTTTCTCTTGATATCCTGGCGTAATGATGCTTGGCTGAATTGCTTGGCTTGATACAGCTTGGATTAATTGTTTGGCTTAATTGCCTGGCCTAATGATGCTTTGGTTAACTGTCTTTTTTTTATGTTTCTTGGATTAAATACTTGGCATAATTGCCTGGTCTCGTGCTTCATGGACTAAATGCTTACATTACTGCCTGTCCTAATGATGCTTAGCTCAATTGCCTGGATTTATGCTGCTTATATTAAATGCTTGGGTTAATGGCCTGGCCTCATGCTGCATGGATTAAATGCTTAGATTACTTCCTGGCCTATTCATGCTTGGCTTAATTGCCTGGCTTGAGGATAGTTAGATTAAATGCTTGGATTAACTGCCTACCCCAATGATACCTGGCTTAATTGCCTATCTTGATGCTGCTTGGATTAAATGTTTCGCTTAATTGGCTGGCTTGATGCTGCTTTGATTAAATGCTTGGCTTGACTGTCTGGCCTAATGATAATTGTCTTAATTGCCTGGTTTTGATTAAATGTTTTGGTTAGTTGTGTGGCTTGATGATGCTTGGATTAAATGTTTGGCTCAACTGCCTGGCTTAATGATGTTTGGCTTAATTGCCTGGCTTAATGCTGCTCTGATTAAAGGCCTAGGTTTATTGCCTGGCATAAGGATGCTTGGCTTAGTTTCCTGGCATAATGATAGTTGGCTTTATTGCCTGACTTGATACTTCTTGGATTAATTGTTTAGCTTAATTGCCTGGCCCAGTGATGCTTGGGTTATTTGCCTGGCTTGATGCTGCTTGGATTAAAGGCTTGGCTTAATTGTCTGGCGTAATGATGCTTGGCTAAATTGCCTGTCTTGATCCCTCTCGGATTAAATGCTTTGCTTAATTGCCCGCCTTGATGCTGCTTGGATTAATTGTTTAGCTTAATCGACTTGTCTAATGATGCTAGGGTTAATTGCCTGGCTTGTTGCTGATTGGATTAAAGGCTTAACTTAAATACCTGGCTTAATGAGGCTTGTCTTAATTGCTTGTCTTGATGCTGCTGGGATTAAAGGCCTGGCTCACCTGCATGGCATAAGGATGCTTTGCTTAATTCCCTGGCTGGTTGATGTTTAGATTAAATGCTTGGTTGAATTTGCTGTATTAATGTGGCTTAGATTAAATGCTTGGCTTAACTGCCTGGCCTGATAATGCTTGGCTTAATTACCTGGCTAGATGCTGCTTCGATTAAATGGTCGGCTTATCTGCCTTGCCTAATGATGCTTGGCTTAATTTCCTGGTTTGATGCAGCTTGGATTAAATGCTCGGCTTAATGTCTGGCTTGATGCTGCTTGGCTTAAATGCTTAGGTTCACTGTCTGGCCTAATGATGCTTAATTGCCTGCTTTGATGCTGCTTTGATTATAGGCTTGGCTTAATTGCCTGCCATAATGATGCTTAGCTTGATAAATCCTGGATTAATTGTTTGTCTTAACTGCCTGGCCCTATGATTCTTATTTTAATTGCCTGGCTTGATACTGCTTGGATTATTTTTTTTGCTTAATTACCTAGCCCAATGATGATGGGCTTAATGCTGCTTATAGTAGGGCGGATAACGTTATTTTACCAAAATAGTTCATTTTATACAAACATCAAACTTTGCATGAAGGTTCTTTATGGTGTTCTTATGAAAATAAAAATGAGCCTCTCAAATATTACATTTTTCGAAATGGGCGCCACATTTTTAAAATAGCGGCAAAACCCCGGATTTTCCAAATATAAGATTTTGACAAGTGGGTCATATGAAGCACTTTTGATGACCAGTGGCCTAGATTTGAAGGAAAACCACTATATTTATGTCAATAGTCACTGGAAATACAATGTTGTGAAAATTCTAAAGTGCGCATGCGCAAAATTTGACTCAAATTATTCATTTTATTAGTAATTGGGTGGTTAAACTTGATATTTTACCAAATTAGTTTCTTTGATAATTCAATTATACAGATTTGTGAGTTTAACATTCTAATAGTGTAATTGATATTGCCAATAACTCACCAGGGGTTTCTTACAAAATAGCGGTCATAAACAAAATGGCGGCATAAAAAAGTTGGTTTTTAATTTACTCCAAAGCAACGCGACTTCGGCTATATTTGGAAAATGAGCATGAAATGGAAGATTAAATGAACATGAAAGGATGATAAAATGAACATGAAATGATGATGAAGTGGGGTGGAACACAAGGCCAATAGGGTCAACCGGTTTAGAATGTTAAATGGAGGGATGGGTAAGGTCCGGCAATTTAGCCTACTGCAGGGGATCCTACAATTTTAACGAGCTAGTTGCTTACACTACCAGGGCACACTGGTGCAACTAGCTGCCCTGAAAGTCGGCATGGGGTTTAGTGTCAGCTTTATTAAGTCTCCCAAATACACCTTGATTCGCCCCATATATAGTCAAGGTGTCGTACCTGAATTGACGGTAGTGTGCCAAAGCGGAAACCCGAGCCAAGAAGGACGGGGCTTTTGTAATTTGGATGGTGTACAGATCGTACGGGAGTTAAATGGCGCTAGATGAACGATCGGGCTAGGCGTACAGGTAACAGCATCGAACCTAGTCGTATCCCGTACAGTAAAGTGTATTTATAAGTTGAAGGTGGTAAATGGAGAAACCCTCGGCATTTCAACTCTCGAAATATCAAATTTGTGCTGTAGTTGCTAAAAAAAGAGAATTTTGTTTTGTATATATGTGTTGTTATTTCATATTGAAATGTCAAAAAGACTTCGTTTGTCAATATCTCCCTATGAGAAAATGGAAACTGATTGGACTAAATGCTTTATCTGTCAGGTAGACAAATATGAAACACAGATGTCACCCAAGGATACTTCAGACAAGAGCAAATCGGTGTATATTTTATTAGCAAAGAATATTCTAGAGTTTAGATGTTGGATAAATTGATGATGGTCAAGGAATATAAGAAACACGGATCAAGAATAATGCACAGTATCATCATATCACTTGTGTAGAATAAAATTTAATAACACTAAACTAGATAGAACTAGAAAACGAAGATCAGAAGTGGACAGTGATGATGAAAGTGATTCAACTAAAAAGACGAGAAAAAAGACCTCTCAAGAGCTAGGTAAAATGGATTTTTTGAGATGTTTTTTTATGTGAAAAAGAGAGTCCCATATCAGAACTTCGTGAAGCAATCACAATGCAGCTCAATGACATACTTAACCGTTGTGCGAAAACATTACAAGATAAGGAGCTGCTTGCAAAGCTTAGTTCAGGTGATGTCGTAGCTCAGGAGTTCAAGTACCATCCAAAATGCTTAACAGCTCTATACACCAGAGAAAGAAAGTTACAGCACGGTCTAGAAACAACTACGGACCAAGAAAAAGTCGACTCTGGCGATGAACTGGCATTTGCAGAGCTAGTGACACATATAGTGGAATGCCTAAGAACCAATCCTGGACGTATAGTTTTCAAACTGGCAGATCTTTGTTTGCTATATGAACGAAGACTAAGTGAGTTTTCATCAGCTGCAATAAAGGTAAACAAAACAAGATTGAAAGAAAGAACTCTGTCTAAGCTGCCAGACCTACAGGCATACCATCGAGGTCGAGAGGTAGTGCTTGTGTTCGAGAAGGATATTGGGAAAGCACTTGTAACTGCTTGCGAGTATATTGATGCCATGTATTTGGCAAAGGCAACAGAAATCGTTTGGAAGCAAATGTCACAGCACAAGGTTCAGTTTACTGGTACTTTTGAACCTGAATTGATATCAGAAGCTATTCCAGATACATTACAAAAGCCGCAGCCGTCAACGGCAGTCAGAGTGTCATGATAGAAAGTTCTGATACAGATGTAGTCATTGGTGTTTCATTGTTAGCAGACTTGAATAAAGAAAGTCTATGGATTGCTTTTGGGAAAGGGAAGGATTTGAGATGGATCGCTTTACATGAAATATCTAGATCACTAGGGCCAAAAGCAAGAGGATTACCATTTTTTCACGCCTTCTCTGGTTGTAATACAGTGTCTGCATTTGCTGGCAAAGGTAAGAAGTCATGCTGGCAGGTATGGAATATCTATCCTGAGGCAACAACGGTTTTTACAAGACTAAGTTCGTCTACAGATGAGTTATCATCTTCTGACATGAGAGTCATTGAAGAGTTAGTTGTGGTGATGTACGACCGCTCTAGTACCACAAACAGTCGAGGAAGCAAGGTTTGAATTATAATGCCATCCCACCCTCTAAGGCAGCTTTAGTAGAGCACGTGAAGCAAGCTGTATTGCAAGTGCGGCACACATGGGGTCAGTCTGTGGTTTGCATTATGAAATTACCTTCACCTGAAAGTTGGGGTTGGCAAAAAGACGACAATGTTTGGACGCCATATTGGACCAGCTTGCAGCCAATAGCAGTGTCATGTCAACAGCTCTTAAAATGTTGATGTAAAAGGATTTGTACTGGGAATTGTAAGTGCTATAGGTCAGGATTGCAATGCACAGCATTATGCACCTGTACATGCCAAGATACATGAATCAATATGACTGTCAGTCTAATTTCGCGCATGCGCTTTGCAGAGTTTTCACAAAATTGTATTTACATTGAATACTGACTAAAATTACTGTAGATGTTTTACCTCAAATCTAGGCCACTGGTCATCAAAATTTCTTTGTATGGTCAATTTGTCAAATTCTGGAATGGTATTTTGCCGCCATTTTAAAAAATGTGGCGGCCATCTTGAAAAGTGAAAAAATTGAGTGGCTCACAGTTTTATTTCTTTAAGAACATCACAAGGAAGCTTTGTGCAAAGTTTTATGCTTGTATCATAAAATGAACTATTTTGTCAGGTATCCGCTCCACTATTAGATTGAGAGCTTTGCTTACATGCCTGGCCTTATGTTTGATTAAGCCTGGCTTAATGCTAAATATAGTCTTGTGAACAAAGATGCACAGCTAATGAAAAAGCACTATTACACTGGTTACGTTTAAAATGTTAAGCGAAATCGCAAATGCATTGGTATGGGTATTAATATTACAAAAAAAAAGAGTATATTAAAAACATAGAACTACTCCATAACTTGATAAGTTAAGGTTGAGTAAAAGATTTTCTCCGCAGGAATTGATAACGGTATATATGTTACGCTCAATGTTAATAGTTGCCTAATGTGTACATTACACATATTTTTGCCCAATGTGAACACTGGGCAAAATGGTTTGCCCAGTGTACATATTAGGCAGAAAAACTCGTAAAATTGCCTATTGCACACATTATGCAATCCCATTTTGCGGAATCTGAATGTCACACAATTTTGTCTAATGTGAATATGAATAGGTTGAAGGAGGACAAAGAAACACTGATACAAACTGATAGAAACATGAACTTTATTCCAGATAAACTTTTATAATAGCTGCACAAAATGAAGTAAACACAAATAAACAAAAACAAAACTGTTATTCACAGTGACACTGACAACACTTAATTTTTGCACGCTCTGCCTGGGTGACAGCGAGAATTGCATTTTATTTTTTTCTTGCTGCAGCTGCATCGTCCTGACGAACACTGTGTCCTACATTGACACTTTACAAACCCTTGTCCTCCAGTAGTCTTTGCTGTTGCTGTTCTCAAAGTGAGACAAAAATCAGGAACATCATCTGCTTTAATCAAAACCTGATCTATAGGACTTAGATCAGCTGCTGTGTATTTGGATCCAAGAACTCCCTCACGTCAACCTACAGTATACAGCCCATCTTCTCCTTTCATGACGACCACAAGAAGATTCTTCGGATCAGTCGGGCCGCGATCAACGTCTGGAACTCTCAATGTACTGCACTGCCCAACTTCTAATCGTCGAACTAATTGATTGCCACGACGTGTCATTTCCTGGAAACACCCACTTTGTGTCTCCGCTGTCGCTCCTGTCACTGCATCTTCGTCACTCTCCACCTGTGCTGTTACTCCTGTCATTGCATCTTCGTCGCCCTCTTCGTTCTCTACAAATGTCACAAGATCTTCTTCAGTGGCAATTTCATTAAGAGCAGACCTTGGCAGGACAGACGATCCTAGTCCGACTTGGGGTTCTTGGCCAAACGTTACTTTAAATGGACTATGTCCGGTGGTTTCATGTCGGCTAATGTTAATTTGCCACTGAACAAACTTGAGGCCCACTGACCATTTTTTACTATTATTTTCCTGCATCCAGATGGCAATTTTGTCCTGAATAACACCATTTAGCCATTCAACCCCACCCTGGCTTTGGGGATGACGGGGACGCCCAGTCACCAACTTAAACTCGGACCAGAGTGTGGAAAGTTCAGCAATAACGGCATTAACAAATTCACGACCATTGTCTGACTGCAAAATAGCAGGTGCTCCAAAGGTCAGAGATATATCAAGAAGATTTGCAGCAACCTCTTCTGCTCTTTTCGTTGTAAGGGGACGCAGCACGCAAAATTTGCTGAAATGGTTGACAAATGTCATGATGTACTTGTAATCACCATCGGGCAATGTTTGAAATTTGACATCTTGAAAAAATGTGATGACTGCGCACAGGCTGCACAACGAGACCTTTCGGAACTTTTCTGGCTTTCTTCTGATGGCAGTGCTCACAGAATTAAATATATAAGTAGCACACTTCTTGTGTGATGTTTGACCACTTTTTCTTCACTTCAGCTATTGTTTTCTTACCACCACCATGCCCAATACCTTCGTGAGCTGCTTCAACAATATCAAACACTTCTAGAGATGCAACAAACTTGAACACGTCGTTGGCTGGATCTTTTCGTTTTCGAATTAGTCTCTCAACATTGCCAACACGCAGGATCTAGTAGCGCTTTTGTAAGTTGTAATCAAATGGAGACGTAGCGCCATGGGAATTTATCCTCAGCAAATCTTCTATAAGCTTGTCACGTTTAGCAGTAGGTTGCAGGACAGCATTTTCGGCCTTTGATTCCTGTGTCTCACGTAGCTTCTCTTCAAATGCAGTTTGATCCATCTCTATTGCTGGAAAGATAGATAGATATATTAAATGTATGCCCAATAAAGCACCAAACCTTCACATCACACGCTTCCCCCCACACACAGGACAGCGTAACACTCATTCAATTCAGGCAAAATATGGTTGCCTAATCTGAAAGTCTTGCCTAATGTGCAGATTAGGCACGCATTTTTCACAATATAAATATTAGGCAAACTGTTTGCTTAATGTACACATAGGCAATTTCCTCTGCCTAATGTACACATTAGGCAATTTCCTCTGCCTAATGTACACATTAGGCAATTATTAACATTGAGCGTTACATATATATTGTATTGGTCACGTTGTCGGTCTTTGCTTTTCCAACAGAAAATTTTTTTATATACAAACAACGTCATCTATTAGCTTCTTTTAAAATCTCGATTGCCTCCAGAGAAGCAAGAAACACAATGATAATTTTCGTCTTTATCATGCGATCGATAGTAATTGCTTTGACGTTTAATTATATCCATATTATATGGATAATATAAAGTTGATCATGGCGATGCGCAAACCCTTTCACCACATTAAGGTATCCCCACTTAGAAAGCAATATATATATATATATATATATATATATATATATATATATATATATATATATATATATATATATATATATATATATATATATATATATATATATATATATATGTGTGTGTGTGTGTGTGTGTGTGTGTACATATTTATTTATTTATCCATTTAGGCAGACACTTGCTCTTTATTATATATGGTAGATTAAAGTTGTTCAAATATGCTTTCCAATTCAAGTGTAGGTTAAATATCAGCCTAAATCCTTCACAGTACTACAGATTTCAGTAATTCCGATGTTGTACAGATAGAGAGCTATATCTTGACGTTCTAACCCATTGTTATAGTTATTAAAAACCATAGTTTTCCGTCAGTAGTATCTAGATTTTTTGTGCGTGAAAGTTGCAATTATTTGGAAATATAATACAATGAATATGAAATACATTACATAAAAATCCGCTTTGATATTGCAAATGACAGTTTTGTAATATTACCGTTAGTGGCTAAAAGCAAATACCTTCCTAAATGTGTTAGAATAAGAGCCGTAGACGACACATCAGAAAAGACACACGCACACTTTATTTACTTTAAAGGTTGCATTTCTGGTCCTATACTGCAGTGAAACTACCCTTTACATGGCCTGTCATAATTCATTTATCGTAAACATTCGAAGGCGTTCAACATTTTACACCGTATATTACTCGTTTATTGTCAAATCCACACTATCGAAGCACTTAGAGAACAAGAAATTCTTCAGTTTTCTCTCTAAAGCCTAAATATCTTCTGTCTTTCGGTTTTTTAGTGGGTGATTATTGTAGTCTTCATTAGTGAGGGCAATAATGTATACTTTACCATATTTTCTACTATCGTTGTGATGAAGTTTGTAGGATTAGTAATGAATTTCTCAACTCGTCTTTCCTTCGTCTTCAGTGTTTGGCTTAACACAGAGGAAATACAACCTTACGATACAACGAGAGTAGCTCTCTCTCTCTCTCTCTCTCTCTCTCTCTCTCTCTCTCTCTCTCTCTGTCTTGAGAGGAAATAATTAATTGTGTATGAAGATTTGATGTTTCCCTTTTGGAATAAATGTTGCGTATTTAGATATATGCCTTTTTGCATACATGTTATGAGTTCAGAATTTTCTATAATGTAAATTTGATCACTTAGAATTTTTTTTTTATTAAAATACATACATACATATATATATATATATATATATATATATATAGTCAGTTTATATGGTTTAAATTTCTTATGAAGCAATCTTCACATCCAAAATCCATGAAATTCCACTACTCCCCTCTATATCACAGATGAAGCAGGGCCTCTTGACTTGCCCTCATTGTCTGGGCATTACATTTAATGGTTGTTTCTGTGGTCCTGTCATTCGGGGTAAAGTCCTGTGTCCTGCATAGCCTACGAGATTTGTTAGGAGTATGTATCCATCAAGAATAAAAGAATTCACAAAACATAATAGATATGGAAATCAAAATAATAATACATAGAAATAACCTGGGATATTAGAAAAAACAGGTTATTTCTGTGTATTATTATTTTGATTTCCACATCTATTATGTTTTGTGAATTCTTTTATTGTTTTTTGAGTTTTCTGTGTATTTGTTCTGATTTTGATATTGCTCATTTCTTATGTCATTCATTTAATTTTTTTCTTTTGGTGTATTGGGTTTAATATCTTATTTTTTAGTATATTCAATTGACTTAATTTTTAATGTATTTCGATGTATTTGTTATAATTTTTGCCTGTTTAACTGAATTTCATTGACTTAATTAAGTTTATTGATTTGTATTTTATGTTCACTTTTTTAGCTACGATGATGGGAAACGTTCCCGAAATCTTAGCAAATATACTGTCCAAATGCCGAAGTATCTGCTTTCCTTAGCCTTTCTACTAAATCTCAAGGTTTCTGGAAGCGAAAATGCTATTCACAATATATATATATATATATATATATATATATATATATATATATATATATATATACATATATATATATATATATATATATATATATATATATATATATATAGTGTGTGTGTGTGTGTGTGTGTGTGTGTGTATATAATTTTCCTAAGTTATGTTGTAGTAAATATGATGAATTATCGCACGTGATGTTTATTCCTGCAACCGGTTTGCTTACACCACAATAACAAATGCAGTCATTTTTCATCTGATCTCTCACAATAAGCCATTCTAATATTGGTAGCCTTGATTAGTATATATGTGTTGAGCATGGCGATACACAGACGTTTTTACCACGTTAAGGTATCCCCACATATGGGGAGTCATGTGTTTTTATTTAGGTATTTTGTTGGCTTATATTTATTAGGTCTGCTCTTTTTACCGCGTTGTATAGCATTTTGTATGATTTAAGTTCGTTAACTAATTCGTCTTTGGTGCTGGGGACATTGTTTGAATCCTCCAGAACCAAAACTAAAATTTGTTTCCGTTTTAGGTAGTGTCGCATTTGGTAGTTTTGATGTACTTGGAAATATTCGATGACTACCTGAAATCTGAGTTATAATTCCCCCAAGTACAGATAGGGTTTAGAATCGTTTGTGCAAAATGGTTTATAAACAGATTCCTTATTGTATTTTTCCAGGCTTGATTTATTATTTCATTATTGGTAAAATATTCGTAATCGAAATTGGTCCTCTTTAAAGAATTTTTCCTCAGGGGTTTTGTTCTTTGTCGGAGCATGATGAAGATTAGAGTATATATAAAATATCCAACCTTATAACAGCAGTCAAAATTTTTATTTTAATCCCTTACACTTGAAGCACAAAAGGACCATCCCTCTCCCAGCACCGAGCTGTATTTTCCAAACCGCAAAATCAGTTTGATACTGTTTGGTTCCATCTATATTTAACATATTTGGTTCTATTTTCAGCTTTGACGACCTTATTTTCTATTAGTTACTAATGTTGTCCAGATCCACTTGGATAGGGAGTTGACATGTCAGGTGACCCTACATATGTTTCAGATGTTGGTACCTCGTTCGTCTGAGCAAACTGCTCTGGGCTGCTAGTTTATTATTATTATTCTCTCTCTCTCTCTCTCTCTCTCTCTCTCTCTCTCTCTCTCTCTCTCTCTCTCTCTCTGGTTTTAGTTAATGTTCTCAGGCACCGGTAAGGTATTTTTTCAATGAATATTAGGTAATTAGCCGGCGTTCTGAAGAGCAATCTGCAGAAGACAAGTCACTGTGATTGGATGTGAAATTCATATTTGTTTGTTTGGAGGGGGGTGGAGGGTTGTTGTTCAATCAGGTTTGTATACCTCTCCATAAGAGGTAACGCTGATGCCGTTAGTACACCTCATGTGGAGCGGTTGGGTAGGGTGTCGATAAGCTAGCCACCCCTCTCTCTCTCTCTCTCTCTCTCTCTCTCTCTCTCTCTCTCTCTCTCGTTACAAATAATTTTGTTAAGAGGAAAATCTCTCTACTCACATTATAGTGTAACTGCCAGTATTTCGCTAGTTTCACTAGGCACTAAAGATTCTCCCAGTCCCCAACATCATGCTATATAGCACAAATTTCTAAATCCACTCATATAGTAAGTCCACATACCGAAAGTTAGAGTACATAAACGAAAATAAATCTTAACCTCTTGATATAAGATAAATCTGCTATCGCCTTTGACATCACTATGAGTAAATGTAGCCTATATACAAACACCCTTACTTCCTGATAAATTCAGCGTCAGTTCTCAAACCAAGAGTGATGATTTTCAGTAGTGTGCATAGAGTCTGTACTTTTGTTGTGAAGGTTTTTTTTTTATATAGGATTGCACATCTATTTAATGTACTTGGAAATATGGTCTTCAAATATGATTGTTTTCTCAGAAATGGAAGTTATCCGTCTCGTATAGAGGCCAGGAAGACTGTAGACTTCATGGAAACTGACAAGCCTTTCGAATTTTGATATCTTTTGAGCTATAGATATATTGGCCAAAAGAGTTACAGGTTTTATAGGATCATTTTCATATTTTGTTGTGATTATAGAATTACTGTAAATCTCATTTTAAGTGAGGTGGTAGGCTATTTCCTGTGCTTTTGAGAGAGAGAGAGAGAGAGAGAGAGAGAGAGAGAGAGAGAGAGAGAGAGAGAGTTTGATTGATTTTGAATATTCTAGAAATATTATTTCCTTTAATTTGACAGTCAATATGAAGTGAAATACAACCCTTAATTGAAAAGCATCTGTAGTTTCATCCTAAATATTATATATTTTTTTTTCGTTTTTCCCCAATCATTTTCCCACCCTGGAAAAGTTGCAGATTATACGCAATGACTTTTAACTTTATTTGTATGAAATAAAAAGATCTTCAAGCATTTCTATGCCATTCATCGACAGAATATAATCGACAGAGCAAATATAATAGAAAAGTTGGATTTTTTAATGACGGAATTCCGGGAAATGAAGAAAAGAACATCATATCAGAACAGGAAGGAAGCATGGGAGAATCCATATTATTACCAATATTAGATAATGGGGATGAAACACAAACCATAATAGTGATGAATGCACAGGGTTTAGTCACGAGTAACTCTAAAAGGAAAATAGAGTTCTTAGAAGAACTAACCCAAATTGAAAAAATAGATATATTAAATATAAGTGAAACATGGTATTCCCAAGATACTGGCAGTGATGACCAGATAAAGGGTTTCCAAACTTGTAGATCAGACAGAAAAAATAGGAATCAAGGGGGAACCGCAATATATGAAAGAGACGTAAATCAAGATAAAGTCTGTGAAAATTCAGCAACACAGAATGTGAATTGATTGTGGTAGAATTTGAATTTGAAAAACTAGTGAATATTGTAGTTTACAGACCCCCAAATACTAAGGAGTTTGACATAATAATAGAAAAAATAGATGATATATGTAGAAACCATAAAGACTGGAATATACTCCTATCCGGAGCTTTTAACTTCCCTTTCGTGGATTGGAAAGAACGGATAGAAGAAAGTGGTTGTATGTATACATATAAAAAAGAGAGTAATAGTAGCGCAGAAGATAAGAGGCAATTTGAAAAGCTTCAAGATATGCTATTAGAACATAATATGCAACAAATAAACCACATTCCAACAAGAAAAGAAAATGTCCTGGATCTATGTAGAAACCATAAAGAATGGAATATACTCTTATCCGGAGCTTTTAACTTCCCTTTCGTGGATTGGAAAGAACGGATAGAAGAAAGTGGTTGTATGTATACATATAAAAAAGAGAGTAATAGTAGCACAGAAGATAAGAGGCAATTTGAAAAGCTTCAAGATATGCTATTAGAACATAATTTGCAACAAATAAACCACATTCCAACAAGAAAGGAAAATGTCCTGGATCTAGTATTTGTGAATGAGGTGAATTATGTTAAAGAAATAATTGTGTATAACATGGGAATTTCAGCCCACAATGTCATAGAATTGATAGTCCATTCCAAAGCAAGTGATCGCAGAATTAATAAAAGCACAAAACTTTGGGAAGGATATGGAAAATATAATTTTTACAGTAAGAATATAAAATGGTCAGAAATAAATGAAGAACTGAATAAAGAATGGAAAAATGTGTTTGTAAGTGATAATATACAGGTAAATACGGATATACTGTACAAAATACTGGAGAAAATTGTTGAAAAATATGTACCGAAAAAAAAAACAATAAATAAAAGACGTGCATACCAAGAGACAGAAGGATCTTATTTCAGAAAATTAGAAAGTGGAAAGAAAAATCTTGCAAAAGAAAAAAATGTGTGGAAAACAATGGAAATAAAATGTAAGATAGAAAATGCAGAACAAAAGATTATACAGTCGAAAGAAAATGAAAAAAGGGACTTAGAAGAAAGGACACTTCAAAATATAAAAAGAAACCCCAAAGTACTCTACTCTTATGCAAAAAAGATGAATAAAGGGAGATTAGAAATAGGCCCTCTAAGAATTGAAGGACGGCTAACGAATGAAAAAAAAGGAAATATGCAACATATTAGCAGAAAAATATAAGAGTGAGTTCACGCCAAGAATTGCGAATGAGAATAATGAAACAGAAATGAGAGAAGAAAATGTTGAATATCTAACGGATATAGAAGTTAATGAAGCAGATATTGTCAAGGCTATAAACGAAATTAAAAATGGATCGGCAGCCGGACCAGATGGAGTTCCAGCGATTTTGTTAAAAAAAAACTGCAAACACTATCACGAAGCCGCTTGCAATACTGCTAAGACAAAGTGTAGATACGAGCAAGATATATGTTAAACAAAAATTAGCTTATATAACACCTATCTTCAAAAGTGGATCAAGACTAGAGGCAAGCAATTATAGACCTGTTAGTCTAACATCACATATTATGAAATTGTATGAGAGGGTAATAAAAAAGAAAATAATGGATCATTTGGTTAAAAATAATTTGTTTAATACAGGTCAACACGGTTTTGTGCCCGGAAAAAGTACACAAACCCAACTGATAGCACACTATGAAAACATATACAAAAATATGATAAATGAAAAAGACACAGATGTGATCTATCTAGATTTTGCAAAAGCCTTTAACAAGGTAGACCATAATATATTAGAGAAAAAATGAGAAAGCATAATATTGTGGGAAAGATAGGAAAATGGGTAAAAGAATTCCTGCAAAACAGAAAATAGATAGTGGTTGCAAATGACGAGAAATCAGATGAAGCTCGGGTAATATCTGGCGTGCCACAAGGAACGGTATTAGCTGCACTGCTGTTTGTTATTATGATCTCAGACATAGCCTGTGATGATGAAAACTCCATAGTGAGAAGTTTCGCCGATGACACAAGAATAAGTAGAGAAATTACTTGTGATGAAGATAGGAATTCACTACAAAGAGATCTAAACAAAATATATGAATGGGCGGAGATAAATAGGATGGTATTTAACTCCGATAAATTTGAATCAATAAACTATGGAAACAGAGAAGGAATGGTATATGCATACAAGGGACCTAATAATGAGACAATACTAAATAAGGAAGCAATTAAAGACCTTGGTGTAATGTTAAATAGGAATATGTTATGCAACGACCAAATAGCAACACTGTTGGCTTAATGTAAAGCAAAAATGGGAGTGCTATACAGACACTTTAAAACAAGAAAAGCTGGACACATGATTATGCTGTGCAAAACTCATGTATGTAGTACACTCAAGTACTGCAATGTGATATGGTACCCACACTACCAAAACGATATCGCACAAATAGAGAGTGTACAAAGGTCCTAACTGCTAGAATAGAAGAAGTTAAGGACCTTGACTACTGGGAAAGACTGCAATTTTTAAAACTATACAGTCTAGAAAGGAGAAGAGAACGCTACATGATCATACAAGCATGGAAGCAAATAGAAGGAATTACTGAAAACATCATGGAGCTAAAAATATCAGAAAGAGCAAGCAGAGGTAGATTGATAATGCCAAAAAATATACCAGGTACACTAAGGAAGGCGCACAGGACATTAATCCACTACGCACCAGCATCGATAATGCAGCGACTATTTAATGTGCTACCAGCTCCTCTAAGAAACATACCAGGAGTGAGCGTAGATGTGTTTAAGAATAAGCTCGATAAATACCTAAGATGCATCCCAGACCATCCAAGACTGGAAGATGCAAAATACACCGGAAGATGCATTAGCAACTCTCTGGTGGATATACGAGGTGCCTCACACCGAGGGACCTGGGGGAACCCCCCAAAAAAATAAGGCAATAAGGTAAGGCTCTCTCTCTCACTTATCTAACAGGTATGGCTGGTCGATTTTTCACATAGGTGAGGGCGAATTCTTGTTTTTGATGGATAGTCACCAATTACGGTTTGAAATGTCTAGTTTTCAAAAGTTATGTACTGATGGAAGCGATTTTGAATTAATGGTCATGGGTTATTTCCTTTATTTCTTATTGGTTCATTATGAAAGTGTCCTTATATGGTATAAGGGTGGAAATTCGTTGACTGATTTTTAATCTCGTAGTGCACCAACCGCAGTTCCATTTTCGTTTCTACTTTTTTTTTTTTTATATCAGAACTGGTCTTTCCTTCCCACATAAAATTGTTCCCAAACCCTCCCATCAAATGGACACCGGATGTATCTTTTCCAGTTACTGGTGTTGTCCTTGTCCGTTCTAATAAGCGGGAGAAGGACCTTGTTATTAAAGTCCAGCAGAAACTGACCCATGAAATTTTGTTCGAGAATATTTTGGAATGCAATTTTAACTCGAAGTTCTTTTAATATGGTACCTGTCACACACTTTAGCCCTGTGCTCTACAGCATCTATAAGATCTGTTTCTCGCATACATTCTTAGCTATTTACAATATTACACAGCGCTTTCCGTGTTTACTGCCAAATCCGCATTATCGAAGCACTTAGAAAACGAGAAAGTCGTCCATTTTAGTAATTGCCAGGGATCGTACTTTACATATATCATTTACTTACTGTACTTAAATAGTATATATTTTTTTTCAGGGTATTTATATTTTCAATTGTAAAACCATATTTTTTTCTCTCTCTCTCTCTCTCTCTCTCTCTCTCTCTCTCTCTCTCTCTCTCTCTCTCTCTCATGATTATGTTCACAAGCTCGTCATTTTCCTCTCATGTGGGAAATTGTGGTAATGAAATAAGTCACTCTTAATTAGAAAATAAAAAACCTTATTGGACATACTCTTTCAATGTCAGCCGGATGACTAGTAATTTTTAACTCAATTAAGCTTTAGAGAGAAGTCTGTGATCGTGCTTAATCACGTAAATACTTTACTGTATCATAATCCTGACTTCAAATGGTGTTAGAATAAGCATTCCTGCTTACAAGCAATATACAAAATGCTAAGAGTTCAGTTGGACCTTCGTACATTTGCTTGTCATCTAATTGATTTTCCTGGTAATTTGATTACATTATCTATGGTGTTGTTGACTTGTGTGTGCTTAAGAGGCCCCACGGTTTTAATGTGATATGTGGCCATCTTCTGGACTCGTGATAACTGGCATTTTATGCGTATTTTTTATAAAAATTATTAACCTTAGGGCATTGATTGTATCTTCAAACAACGTTCTTTTCTATATATGTAAGTAGCTCCTCTTTTTATCTGTCATTTACAATTACTGTATCTATTTATAAATGTTTTAATTATCGTAGTTTCACTCTAACAGAGGTATTATTTTGAGCTTATACAATGTTCCTCCCTGGTCTTCCAGTGAAAGGATACTAATATCTCTTTAGCAATAATGACGCAATTTTTTCTATCTCCGTACTCCATATCCCTTTCTGAGTGAAAAGGGCTTGTGTATCGCTGTGATCAGTAAAACTACTAAGTTGGTTTGTTGTGAGTACCCAGAAAAGTCTCCCACAATTATCAATCCGTAGTTGGTCAGCGTGGTGATGTAAACTGGTCAACCCACAGACATAAATAGGAACATATCTGAGGTCTTTATCCTGCAGTGGACTAGAAATGGCTGCATTTGTTGTTGTCTTTGTTATACTGTTTATACTGTACTTCATATGTAGATGAGATGGTCGGGTACTAAAGTGTTCCTTCCTTCCTTCTTTCCAGTTGTGTAACTTTACCTTGACGTCCGTACCTGGTAATCGCCAGACTGTGGTTCGAGTCCCGCCCAAACTCGATAGTTCATTGGTCGCTGCAACCTCACCATCCTTGAGAGATAAGGATGAGGTGTTTGGGGGAGCCGATAGGTCTACCTGCTGAGTCATCAGCTCCATTACCTGGCCCTTTCTGGTCCCTAACTTGGGTGGAGAGGGTCTTGGGCAATGATTATATGTAAATGGTCAGTCTCTAGGGCATTGTCCTGCTTGCTAGGGCAATGCCACTGTCCATTGCCTATGCCATTCATAAGCGGCCTTTAAAACTTTTAATCTTTAAACGTGTTTCAAATAGTTCCTTAAAGTGATATATAATAAAACAAACATTATGTTTAAAGTCTAATGGGCATTCATGTTATATAGCTGTCAGTCATCAGCTATGGTTAACTGTATTTAAATTGCTGGAGGTTTTAATTGCGTAATGCAATCCAATCGTAATCGTGTTCCCCTAGTTTTAGTTTATTCTGTTTTACCCTTCCTCTGTCGTTGAATTAAATTCTTTGTTATTATTCACTAAAATTTGTCGATGATATGGGGTATATGATTTAGTGAACCTTTGGGAAATATCTAGGATAAAATTCAATGAACTAGGGTGAATTATCGGGGTGATGTTACATATTTTGGTGGAATATACTAGTTATGAGTAAATTAAGTACTGTGAAATATCTGTTATAATTGATTAAAGGATAAAGAAAAGGAATCATGGTACGTTGTAACTACCCCCAGTTTCTGGTCCAGATTACTGGGCATGCCTGCTTTATTATCTTGACTTGTGCTACGAGCTTCCACAGAGGCATGAATGTACGTCTCACAGCTTCCAACCTTGTCTCTAAAAAAAAAAAAACAATGAAATATATTGTGATATATCTATCAATAAACAACGACCAATTTTAGAAATAAAGTACAAGGAGCTTTGTAATCCCAGCCTCTTTAAAATATGTGGATCGATATTGCTGTAATCGGAAAGAATGCTATTTCATTGTTTAATTGATTTTATTAACTTTATTAAAATAATATTTTTGATGGCCAGAATACACAAACTACATTGAATTAGTTTTTCTAAACCATCTAAAAATTTTCAAAGTCAGGAATAAATTCATATATTTTATATATTAGATTGAATAGATTGCATTCAATTTTTAAGGCATTTTTGTTATCAAGTATTTTGACTACGTAATACAGTGTTTTTAAAGCACTGATTGTATTCAGTACAGGTGATAAGTTGATTTGAATGTTTATTCTAAGCTAGTAATCTAAAATATCTTACCTTGATTATTTCAAAGCATTGTATGTACACACATTTCCTGTGTAACCAAAATTTCAACGAATAAATGTGACGTGTTGAAAGGTGTCTTATACCCAACGTACAATTAAAAGTAAAAGTACAAGTTTTGGTTTCTTTCAAATGTGTTTTTATTCCCTGGCTTCCGAGGTGGACATTGCTTCTCGATACACGATATCTCTGGAATATGGAAATCTTTCAAAATACTGACAGATTCTCTGTCTTCTGCTTATTGAAAATTATTTTCTGTTGAACTGGGTGATAAAAACCAGATTTACATATATTTTTATCTTTTCTCATTTATAGTTTACTCCTTATTTCTCTTTCTTCTTTTCAGCGTTGAGCTATTTTACCTTTTTGAGCCTTTAGGTTTGTAGCATTTTGCTTTTCCAGCTACGGTTGTACCTTGGCTAATAATAATAATAATAATAATAATAATAATAATAATAATAATAATAATAATAATAATAATAATAATCTCTTTTATTAATAAAAAAAAAGATCTGCCAAAAATATGCATAATTCTTTGCATTTTTCATATATTTATTGCTGAGCTATAAAAAAAAATTCATTAATGAGCACCACTTGAAAGAATTATATATATATATATATATATATATATATATATATATATATATATATATATATATATATATATATATATATATATATATATATATATATATATATATGTATTTTTAACAGTTATCATGAATATATTGTATTTAGTTGTCAGTATTGCATATGTATGGCCACTCAAAAAGTCTTAGTTTTCAATCGTGAAGGCCCCCAAAAGCCTATCCTTCCTAGATTAGAACCGTGGAAGTTTTTTTTTTTATTTTTTTTTGGGGGGGGGAAGATATGATTAATGATACACTACATGTATTCATTCATATATAGATATTTCTTTTGATATTATTAAATAGTTTGAAAACGCTACTATCATAAATAGCTATGTACTAAGAAAAAAATACCATCCAACCCCACATTCATCATTCAATAAGTTGAATTTTGAGTGAAATGCTCATACGAGAACATGAGACATCTTTGCGTACAAGTAAACTAGATACAAAGTTACTCCTTTGATGGCGCCCTTCAGTCAAGTGATTAATTAATTCAGCATTTTATGGATTTTTATTCATTTTTTTTTAACGTTCCAGCCTGGTGTAATACCATTTTATTAGCCTTTCTCCAATTTTCCATTTATCAGCAAACCTCACTATTTTTGGGTGATTTTTTCACATTCCTAAATCATTAAATGTAGCTCCAGATGGCATCATTACTCATTCTTGCAGCCCATCTTACCATTTCATTTGTCCGAATACATTTCATTTCAATACCTCCCGTTGGTCTCATTTATCTCTTTAGACATTTAAAGTCACACATGTACAAGGAGACAGGGCTACAGACGTACACGTGTACATATGCACAAACACTAATGCTCCACATATATATGCTTACCAAAAAATTTTCAGCGATCTCACTCATATACTTGTTCATACATACATCTGAAATTCATACGTTGGTATGGTTCCAGAGAGAGAGAGAGAGAGAGAGAGAGAGAGAGAGAGAGAGAGAGATATACATTTTTTGGTCAACCTAATAAAATATAAATACTTAGTAATATTGAAACTGAGCAATAATTCCTAACCGCGCGAACGTGCATAAACTTCCTAATTGGTAGAAGGTCGAGTCACCGACTCAAGTATCCTTTCCACTTTACAGTTGCACACAAGCATTCCACTGCAGTGGAAGTCTGGGACGCTCATTATTATTCAGCAGCAACAGCAATAATGAGACTCCAAATAGGCCTTGCGTATTACGCTAATGGATTCAACATTAAGATATTTTAAGAAACTAAGAGCTCTTTAAGAGTACTCATCGCTTCCGAATCTTCGCGCGTGCCCAAACACATTCTCTTACACGAACACACACACACACACACACACACACACACACACACACACATATATATATATATATATATATATATATATATATATATATATATCTATATATATATATATATATATATATATATATATATATATATATATGTACAGTATGTAATATTTTATGTGTAAATATATATACATGTATATATATTATATATATACAGTATATATACATATATATGTATATATACGTATACATATATACATTATTTATTATTTTATGTGTAAATATATATATATATATATATATATATATATATATATATATATATATATATATATATATATATATGTACATATACATTATACATTTTATGCGTATATATATATATATATATATATATATATATATATATATATATATATATATATATATATGTATGTATGTATATATATATATATATATATATATATATATATATATATATATATATATATGTGTGTGTGTGTGTATGTAGGTATGTATCATCTTATTTCTTTGGCGTTTATATAATAGGATACTTTAAGTTAGATTACCACATAATTTTGTCTTATATGTTTTGTTCTTATCATCCTGAAGTATAAATGACTTGCTGTGTATTCCAACGCCTTATCGATAACATTCTCTAGGAAGTTGACGAGTCGGGACAATTGGAGCGTAAGGCATTCATGATAAGCGTTTGGCTGCCGAATTGATATTCTGCCAAATTAATGTCAAATTAATGTCCTGTAAACGTTGAAATACAAGGGGATGATAACACTGTGACAGAAACTGTTGTAGGAATATCTCTCTCTCTCTCTCTCTCTCTCTCTCTCTCTCTCTCTCTCTCTCTCTCTCTCTCTCTCTCTCTCTCTCTCTCTCTTTCTTTGTGTATCTGTATGATAGTCGGCTAACAGTATAAATTTATATATACATATATATATATATATATATATATATATATATATATATATATATATATATATATATATATATATATAAATGGGTTTATATATATATATATATATACATATATATATATATATATATATATATATATATATATATATATATATACATGCTAAAGCACTTTTAGCATCATCCATTTATAAGCAACAAGCAACACTTCTAGTTTTCTGAATCTTTTCTTGTTTTCAAGAATAGAATTTTGAAGGAGAAGACGGAATTTGTTAGTCTGTCCCTCCATTTGTTCTGTTCTAGCTGCCAGCTGTTTGAGTCGATAACTAATGGCTTTCATCAGGGCTGCAGGCACATTAACATAGAAATCATTAACCTTATATAATGGCAGTGCACTCCTACAAAAGAAAATTAAAATAAATCTAAAAACATCCAAATACTAGCATCACGTAAGGAGCAAAACCAAATGCACCATTACAAAAAAATATTATTGAGAATATACAGTAATGCCAGCCAAACTTCACAACTGCCCTTGTGATAACAAATAGTCATGCCTCGAGAGTAGGCTACCCACGGAGTCTAAAGGCGGGTTTACACGGCCGAACAGCTCGCCAAGCCCGGTTGTCGAACCTACTTGTAGAACGGCTCGAAGAGCTTTCAGACAGTACATCGAACCTCAGTGTGCCTCATGCTAAAACAACGTCAACATGCCTCTCGACCAGGACGTTTTGATAGCCGTTGCTTTAGCAGTGGCACTAAGAAGGAAAAAAAAAAAAAAAGATCAAAGTGGAAGAAGGATTGGCTACTAAAATGAGAGAAATTTTCACACACCAACTTGCTTGTTGCTTTAAAATTAGAGCCAGACGACTGGCGTAATTATTTGCGTATGGATGAAGACACGTACATTGATCTACTGAATCGTGTCAGCCCTTTCATTACTTATGAAGATACAACTATGAGGAAGGCCATAACTCCACATGAAAGACTGAGTGTCACTTTACGCTATCTAGCAAAAGGAAGGTCACTTATTGATCTAAAATATTCTGCCATCATTTCCACCAGCTCTTTGTCATCTATCATACCAGACACATGTGCTGCTATCTACAAGGTCCTTCACAAAAACTATGTAAAGGTAATTAATTTGTAAGCGTTGGATATTTGTAAATGTTTATTGATAACATTTGACACCTAAAATGTAACATATATTATAGTAAGCTTGGTAAAAATGAGAAAAATAAAACATATACCAAGTAAACGTAGGGCATATGCTATATCTAAGGTTGAAAATTTGAAAAGTACTGCGACATCCCGGAGTCATTTGTATTACTAATGCTGTTACTGCAGTAACTATACACTGAGTTATTTAAAGGCATTGGTAATGGTACCGGCGGTTCTAGGAATTCTTGCCGCATACATTTTCGCCGTAGGACTTTTTGTCACGGACTTTTTGCCGTAGGAAACTTTGCCACTAGGTATTTTTGCCGTAAGGAATTCTTGCTGCAAATTGCATATTACTTTTATAATTTAAAGGTATATGAAAGAGTTGACCTATAAAAAAAAAAATAAGTATAGTGGCATACATACATACATCTAATGCGATGGATGGTCTCTGATAATTTGCTCTTACTTATGAAGTTTTAAACAAGCAGTTTTAGCCCATACATACACGCCACTGGTCTTTGATAAATAGCTCGTACTTCTAAAGTTTAAAACAAGTTGTTTATAAACAAGAAGTATACATACCTACTTACATACATACATACACACATACATCTAATTAGCTCTTAGTAAGTTTTAAACAAGCAGTTTTTAGCATACATACACTCTACTACATACATGAATGCCGTATAATTAATAAAATATATCTAAATTATAAGTATAAAAGGGTATGAGAATAATAGTGTATTTTAAAACTAAAAGTTTATTTATTTAAAACAAGTAATAAATTTAAGAGCAATTGAAGTTACAATAAATATTCAAATATTCATCATTGTCAAAATAAAATCACCAACAAAGGTATTACAATATAGAAGGTTTATTTATTTAAAATTCAAAATATTTGAAAAAAAAAAAACTTTAATTAAGTTTAGTATGAGTGCAAATTCATTGCAATACTCCGTAAATAGTGTACTTTACGATGAAAATCATATCTCGAAACAATTCTTTGTATTCGTACATAAACATCTTTGTACTTTTTCTTCATGTGAGATGCTTCGCCGTGTTCAATATAAATTCTTTTCTTTTTTCCTAGACTCTCTTCGTTTTTCAAAAGGTTAATTAATTGCCAAATATTTGGGTGGATATTTGTAACAGAACTTTGCAAGGCATTATGAAACCCTTCTGTACTATTATTGGTGTTTGGTAACTTATTTAAAGTCTGTTCATAAACATTCCACATATCCACAGGAAATGTTGGACCGACTCTTCGTCTACGAGGGCCCCTGCCTCTTACCCCACCAATATAATACGTCTGAAAATAAGATACCAGGTCCTGAGGCAAATCATCGTTGTCAACTAGTTCCTCAAATGCTCTAATAACGTCACTAGAAGGAACAAATGCAAGTGCTGTAAAGCATAGGACCAAGGTGTTAAATTCCGAATCACTCTGGTAACGCACTTTATGGCCAAATTCACAGACTTTTCGAAAAATATTTTTAGCTAAATGAAACAAACATCCGGTTACACTCACATTTGGGAAATAATTTTGAAAACTATCAAAATTTGCTTTTTCAAAATCAGTCATCAAAGTTTCAGGTTGCAAAGTTGAACGCAATTCCTTGAGAACCCCAAAAAATATTCCTTACGTCTCCGCAGACTTGTTAGGAAGTAAGGCAAATATGCGTGGTTTACTAACGTTATCTATAAGAATGTGTAATGTATATAGCTGGTAATATATATCAGGGGCACATTTGAAAGTTCCATCACAAGCCCAATGTCTGTGATTTTCCAGGTCATCTAATCCAGAATCGGTGCCGAATATTAAGATTCTGCTGACGTCATCTTCGCCACTGTCATATAATAAAAAGTTTTCGCCACTTTCGAGACGCGTAAAGTCTTCAGGAATTGCATAGCCATTTTCTGCAGTAGGAATAGGAGGAGCCTGTACATGAACCTGCCTCCATTTCCTAATATTTCGAGACAAAGTTGCATTAGATGGCATAAGATAACATCCCGCTTCATCTAAGCTAGCAGAAGCACTGGCAATTAATGATCTTGCAGACAACTGGGAATAAGTAGCATTTTCTTTCATTTTTGCTGAGGTGGAGTACACTTTTGGTTTTGTTGGGTTAGCGGAATGGCTACGTTCACCAACAGTTTTTCATATTGCTATATCACCTTCACTTTCCAGAAGTATGTGGACTCTTGCTTTACAGTTTTTAATTTCACACTTCCAATAAGTTTTACTTTCTAATGTTCTGTCGATTCTGTATACTTTCTCGTCAACTAACTTTTCTCCTCCACGGATAGTTTTCACAGTTTGCGGCATTGTGAAGGGCTTGAATAATGGAACATAAATCTATTCTAAGGCGAAAAAAGTTACTGTTATTTTAAATATTTTCCAACTTTAGAAATACATACATAGATGTATGTGTGTATGTATGTATGCAAGTAGGTATGTAACAACTTGTTTTAAACTTTAGAAGCACGAGTGCTTGGATGGAGAGTGTATGTATGGGCTAAAACTGCTTGTTTAAAACTTCCTAAGTAAGAGCTAATTATCAGAGACCATCCATCGCATTAGATGTATGTATGTAGGCCACTATACTTATTTTTTTTTATAGGTCAACTCTTTCATATACCTTTAAATTATAAAAGTAATATGCAATTTGCGGCAAGAATTCCTTACGGCAAAAATACCTAGTGGCAAAGATTCCTACGGCAAAAAGTCCGTGACAAAAAATCCTACGGTGAAAATGTATGCGGCAAGAATTCCGGTCACCGGTACTGGCTCTTGGTGTGTTGTAACTACTCGAGATGAAGAATTTAAATTCCTCATCTCTGCCTCAAAAAGTACATCATTTATAATTTTTCTAGTTATTATTGAAGTTCGCTTGTCCATTGCAAGTATCCTACGTGTGACTTATTTCCCGAAGTTATCCATACCAGACATATCTGTATTTACAGATTCATCAAAGTTTTCTTGCAACTGTATCCGATATTTGATCAGATTTAGAGAGACGTTTGCGAGGACGTTCCTGTTGGCTCATGCTGGGTTAAGCATTTTCCGTCTCATCCCCTTCTTCAATTGGAAGGTAAAGATACATAAAATGAAAGTAATTGTATGTATGTATGTGTGTATATACACATACATACATACACACACACACACACACACACACACACACATATATATATATATATATATATATATATATATATATATATATATATATATATATATACATATATATATATATATATATAATTAATTTTCTTTTATTTCAGTTTCCAACCTCAGTGGCTGAGTGGCAAATTATTGCACGAGAGTTTGAGTCAAGATGGAACATCCCGAATTGTTTCGGGGCTGTCGCTGGAAAACACGTATGCATCACGCCACCACCAGATTGTGGATCATATTCTTGGAACTACAAAGGCTACGACAGCCTTGTTTTATTGGGAGTGGTTAATGCAAACTATGAATTCACCATTGCTGACATAGGGACAAACGGACGTGTATCAGATGGAGGGGGTTATTGAAAACACAGAGTTTGGAAAACGTCTTTCAAATGGGAGACTTAATATTCCAGATGACGCTACCCCTGTTAATTCTAATTGTATGTTGCCTTACGTTTTTGTAGGAGATGAGGCATTTGCGCTGAGACTTAATTTTATGAAACCTTATCCTCAAAAGGATTTGAATGCAGAGAATAGGATTTTTAACTACAGACTGTCTAGAGCAAGGAGAGTGGTTGAAAATGTTTTTGGTATAATGGCTTCAAGATTTAGAGTTTTCTATACATCAATATATCTGAAATTATCCAGTATTGAAAAGGTTGTTATGGCATGTGTTGTCCTTCACAATTATTTAAGAATGACTTGCCCTTCAGAATATTCTCCCGCAGAATGCTTTCATAGGGATGATATTTCAAACAGAATAACTGTGCCAGGGTTATCAGTGGATCCTAATTCTGTTGCAAGTTTAGCGCACGGTCAAGGAATGAGAAACTTTTCCAAAATTGCTAAAGATGTACGTGTGAAATTTAAAGATTTCTTTAATAATGAGGGTGCAGTACCATGGCCAAAAGACTTTGTGTAAACCAAATAATAAAGTGTAGGTGTAGGCTACTGTTTTGTGGAATGACATTATACAAATATTAAAATAAAGGTACTGTATTACTTTATTAAGATAAAGTATTTGTAACTGAATTACATGGACCTACTTTCTGTTGATAAAATAAAAAGTATATGAGTTCTTTGTCACTTACCTTATCATTCATGTTGTCAATATCCCCCAGATTAGAGCAGCTCTCTCGTGGGACATCCTGATCTAATACAAACATCATCTTCTCATAAAACCAAAGTGATGTCTCATATATATCATCTGCTGAGGTCCCAGGCGTGTTCGAGCTTTCTATTTTCTTATGCTCTCTCCTAAAACTTGCTCGTAAAGAGTTTATTTTCTTCGTCACGGCGTCTCATGTGCAGTCAGGCTCAAGTTCTTTCAATATTTTATGCACAGCCGCTATTCCTTTGTTTCTGGCTACTTTATTGGAATAGTCTTTTGATTCAACTTTCCATAAAGCTGGATGAGCCCGATATGCATGTATGAAATCAAGTACGACTTCTCATTCTTGCTTTCATTAATGGCAGCCTTTATTCATTTCTTTGATG
The DNA here is from genome assembly GCF_036898095.1 of Palaemon carinicauda. NCBI lineage: Eukaryota > Metazoa > Arthropoda > Malacostraca > Decapoda > Palaemonidae > Palaemon > Palaemon carinicauda. The sequence goes on along the minus strand of NC_090732.1, from coordinate 99,398,775 downwards.
ATGTTTCCTCTAGCAGGTTTGAATAACAACTGAGGTTCGATGCTCGACACCTGTTCACATATTCACACCGTTCATCAAACAATGTAGCTCTGCCCACAAAAGTCAAGATGAGCCTGACTTTCATCGAGCCGTTCGACGAGCGCGCTCGACAACCAAATAGCCCGTTTACACGCTCGAACATCAATTCAAACACAGGGTTGTCAAACCAGGTTCGACGAGCTGTTCGCCTGTGTAAACCCTGCTTAAGACTAATATACTGAAGTATACAGATGTAGGTGCTTGGATGGAGAGTGTAAGGCCCTCAACATATACTAATCTGGTCACACAACAACGTTCAGGAGGAGGCTTACTGCTCACCTCAATAATGGGGCCATATATCAGTATTTCATGAAAAAAAGGCATAAAGATAAACTCCTTTAAATGATCTTATCAGGGGCACAGAAGTTCTTACTGAGGGCGATGACTATGGGAGGCCAGTGATTGCTGCAGTATTGTCCTTAAGGATGCAGTAGTCTGGTTTGAATACTCAAGTTTCCTCAAACTATGTCCTCACCCACCCCAGCAGGAGGAAGTATTGCATCATGCCTCCAGAATATATCCTGAAGCTTTAAGGACTGATGGCTTGGGACTTTGTAGGGAATCGAAATTTTTTCCAGCACTAGATGTCCGGAACTTCAACTGGAGTTTTGAAGTTACAATAGGAATTCAGATGTCTTCCAGTAGCATTTTCATGAGAATTTGAGAATATCAAATTTTCATCTTTTTTAGGTATTTGGATGTTTTTTAGATATCTTTTAATTCTCTTTTGTATGAGTTCACTGCCATTATATAAAAATAAGGATTTCTATGTAAATATGCTGTTATAAAAGCCATTAGTTATTAAGTGATTGATGGATGTAGAATTCTCTGGCATCCTGACATCGGAGGTCATTGACACTGATATTATTTGTGATAAATTAAAAAGAAAAGAGTATTCAATTTAAAACCATAAAACCGAAGAAGTCCTTATAAAATCTTAAAAGACTTCAGAAGACCTGTTTCGGAAATAAATCTAAAAATACTGCTGGCATAGTACACCACATCCTGTCCAAGAATCTTAACATCGAGCCTTAAAAAGATATCAATTTATTTCTGTGCTATGAGTGGAGCATTCGGTCTGTAAAGGGTACCAAACAGTCGTCGCAATATGGCTGGTGTTGGCCAGTTAGCAGAAACTTGCGTGTTATCCGAGTGTGACCAATGTATAAACAACAAAGAGAAGTCTCCCGTTTTCGGGGCATTGTGTTATACATCCAAGGAGATATAACTTCAGTTATTTCTCTCATCTTACTATCAACTGAACCATCCCTATACTGTGGCCAATTATATAAATAAAATTCTTGATGCTAGGTGAAAAATTATAACAGAAAATGGGATACCCTCTTAGTAGCAACTCAGCTGCAGCATTCTTTACCAATAAATATCCCTTCTCATTTCCAGTCACACCTACATGTGCCATAACACAGCAAAATCGAACTGTTATGCTTTTCAATCCAATGATAGAAAGCCACTCTAAAATCTTTAAATCTAAAGTGTTACTGGAATTAAAAACTTCTAAAGCATGTAGTACACTTCTTGCATCGATAAGATGGTAAAATTGTCCTCTTTTAACGATATTCTCTCAATAGCGGTTATAGTCCAGGAGTTATATGAATTCAATTAAACCCTCGTTACGAAATTTAAGGAAAATCTATTTTATGTGTATTTGTGGCCGTAGAATCCAAAATTTGAGTGCTTGAAAACCGCAAATTGGATATTTTTGAGATATTTGCAATATTTTTATTTTACTTTAGATTTTTTTCGCATTTTTATTTCTTGGGTTGTATTTTAGTGGCCATAGAATGACAAAGTGATCTATCAGATGTTTTTTTTTCTTATATTGTAGATAACTTGTTACAGCTTGGACGAGTATTTGTCATGGCCACAGTTGATATTTTTATTCATGGTGGATTCATTATGGCTAATAAAATACAAAATATTTCCACCCTAAAGCGTTAGAGCATAAGATAATTTTTTGGTGGCCCAGAAATGAAAATCTTGAAATGAGAATCAAATTTTCTATAGTTATATATCATAAACAGTCCGCAAATATTTATTAAATTAGTAATTTATTTGATGCATTATAATAATTGTCAGGTATCCAAACTATCATAAATCCTGCCACATACACTTCTACAAGAATACCTTGAAACCTCAAGCAGAGTCAGCATTACATGAAAAGAGGCAATGCATTCACTACGATTGAGAAGTTCATTAAGATATAAGTTTTAAAGAAGGGCAGGAGTGAGGCTCTCACAAACCTAACAAAAAAAAGTATCTTGAATTTCTCTCCAATAAAGGAATCCAAAATCCATGTGGAAAGGTACAATTTCTGTGTGAAAAAAAATGAGAAGGCCTTTTGGGTGTCTATTATTAACGTGGACAAAAAAAAATTGGATAGTTATTTCTGCCAACAAAAAATACTCTAAACAGGACATAATCAAATCTGCCGGCCTGATTTTTAGGAACAAGATAAAAAAAAGTCTCGGGTAAACCTGTTGGTGACTCCTATAACAGCTGGGGGTGTTGAATGAGAGTGAAATGTAAGCACCTAAAAACCTTGTGTATTTTAAAAAGTGTATGTGTGGTGGGTAAAAATTCATAAATGAAAGCTTTGAAAGGTATGCATTGTCATCTTCTGAAAAGGATGTATACACGGCTTTAAAAGAGAGATTCGAACATGGGTCCATTTCAATAGGTCAAGTATCTGATCAACCTATCTCATGAAAAACCAGTCCCAGCTGAGGTCAGAAATTAAGGAAGGTTCTAAATGGCAAAAGGAGTTACTTGATGAAATCATAGAAGATCCACCCCGATTCGAGAAAGCCATTAAAAAAAGGAAAGTTAAAAACGTCGCTAGCAATGCAGCAGTCTTCCTTGGTATTAAAAGTTCAAAAAGTGGTAGAGCTAAAATGTTCCAAGACATAAATGGCAGACTTCTTTACTTATCCTGCTAGAAAGAATTATGTGGGTATTCTTGATGCCATGTTCCTTATCAGAATGATTCAAAACTTTCCCTCTACTTATGATGGAATTTCCAAAGCTCTTTTAGCTAGTATTTATAAAGCCACAAGCAACTTAGTGCACTTTGTGTGTGACGATTATAATCGGAACACAATAAAAGATTCAGCACATCAAATTCAGGGAGACACTGACTCTGTTATCAGCATAACTGGTCCTAGTAAAAAAAGGCCAAAAGATTTTTCAAAGTGCTTATCCTCATCACAGTTAAAAGATACTTTCCTTCCTTTCTTGTTCAATGAGTGGCAGTCGGATGATTATGCTGAGGTAATTTGGACCAAGAAAGTAATTGTAGTTTAGGGAAAAAATGCAATGAATTTTTCTGTAGACTAATAGCATTTTGACACGACATGACTATCCTTTATAGGACTGTAACCACAATGATGCAGAGACAAGGATATTGTTTCACAGCTTTTAGCTTTACGAAAGTAGTGACAAGCCTTTGCAAGTGAAAGTGCGCTGTGAAGACACAAATGTAATGATCACTCTGCTGCATTATTGCAGCGATTTGGACCTGCAATTAGAAATTTTCCTCGAAATGTGACATGCTCACAACAATCCTTGACGCTTTGTTAATGTCAGAACCATGGTCGAGGAGCTTAGTGAAATAAATGGCACATCCTGTATTCCTCGGCCAGGATACTATACCATCACAGGAGGTGATTACAATTCCTGTTTCTTCGACAACGGGAAAACTAGACCACTCCCATTTACTTTGCAATACCGTTAATTCCTTCAGGCACTAGCAGAGTTAGACAGTTCTGTCAGTGTAAGCTCTGCAACCGAAGCTGAACTGGAACAATTTGGATGTGTAATATATGAAAAACGCATAGAATATATATATATATATATATATATATATATATATATATATATATATATATATATATATATATATATATATATATATATATATATATATATATATTGAAACAAAGTTTATGCCAAGAGATGATGTGTATGCCTCTGGGAAAAGTAAAATTTTCGAACTACATCATTGCCTCCTTGCAAGTACATAAAGCAAGTCAAGTCCATTAGGAGGACTTGGAAATGTGCAAATGAATAAAAGCCTGTTAAGGTGTTGCCCTGAGACCATGGATGGAAAGAGCTCAGTGGTAAGACAGTGCCGAATTGGATTGAAAGATTTTAACTGCAGGATTCTATGGAAGTAGACCAATATGACTATGACAATGCCAATGAGAATTCAAACTTATTAGATGATTCAGATGACAAGTGACAATGGCTATGATGACTTCAACTTCATCTAATTTTATCGCTAATCTACTCGTCAAACGTTTTCTATGTGGAAAATGCAGCAATTGCATTTACTCATATTTTTCATTGCATGCTTGGAATTACTCTACCTTTTTACTCTTAGAAATTGTTTATTTTTATGGTTAATTTATAAATGAAAATTATTTGAAAAATGCGAAACATCTTGAAGAAGGTCCAAAACACCAAAAATTGTAAATATCTCAAAATTTTCCAATTTTTGCCTTTTAAGCACTCAATTTTTAACTATACGCACAAAACTAAATGTATTAAAACTGTTAGTAAATTTCCTAATGAGAATGTAATCAAATTCATATAACTCCTGCTTTATTTGTAAGTATGCCATATAGTTCGGCAGCTAGAATAAAATGAATTGAGCTACTCAGTGACAAATTCCGTATTTTCCTTCAAAATTCTATCCTTGAAGACAAGAAAAATATAGCAAACTAAAAAGGTGTTACCTTAAAATAGTCGATGCCGGAAGTGCTTTAGCATTTGATAAAATGTGCCTAAGAGGACGGCTATGTCCAAAGAGTTTATATATATATATATATATATATATATATATATATATATATATATATATATATATATATATATATATATATATATATATATATATATATATATATATATATATATATATATATATATATATATATATATATATATATATATATATATATATATATATATATATATATATATATATATATATATATATATATATATATATATATATATATATATATATATATATATATATATATATATATATATATATATATATATATATATATATATATATATATATATATATATATATATATATATATATATATATATATATATATATATATATATATATATATATATATATATATATATATATATATATATATATATATATATATATATATATGTATATGTATATGTATATGTATATGTATATGTATATGTATATATATATATATATATATATATGTATATGTATATGTATATGTATATGTATATGTATATGTATATGTATATGTATATGTATATGTATATGTATATGTATATGTATATGTATATGTATATGTATATGTATATGTATATGTATATGTATATGTATATGTATATATATATATATATATATATATATATATATATATATATATATATATATATATATATATATATATATATATATATATATATATATATATATATATATATATATATATATATATATATATATATATATATATATATATATATATATATATATATATATATATATATATATATATATATATATATATATATATATATATATATATATATATATATATATATATATATATATATATATATATATATATATATATATATATATATATATATATATATATATATATATATATATATATATATATATATATATATATATATATATATATATATATATATATATATATATATATATATATATATATATATATATATATATATGCCCAGGAGCATAAGTGGTGGACTACCCTTAAATCTGCACTCTTTGATGTAGATGCAACAGGTCCTCCTTTATTTAAACCAGATGGCTTTGTCACTCACGGTTCAAAGGAAAAGGCAACCCTTTTGGCTGATGTGTTTGACAGTAAGCAGAGGCTAAACTAACTAGTTCAGCTTTTCAATCACGTGAAATTGAAACTCTCTTGATGGACCTTGATGGTTGGGGGTTGGGGGCTGTAGACCCAAATGGTGTTTTCCTTTGTTTTTTGTTTTTGTTTTTTATAAAAACTGCAGATTTTTTAGCTCCAAAGAAATCTGTTATTTTGCGCAAGTTATCAACAAGAGGAGCTTTTAGCACTTTTTAGAGAATTGGTAATGTTACTCCACTATGTAAATGTGTTTGTGGTAAGTCCAACTGATTACCGTCCAATTTCTATAACTTCCATATTATCTAAAGTGTTTGAACTTCTTTTTTCAAAACGTCTTGATAGGTTTGCTGAAGGTAATCATCTGTTCCCTAGTTTGCTATTTGGTTTTCGTAAAGGCCTTGGAGCATTTGATGCCCTTTTTACAATCTCCAATGCTGTACATAAATCCCTTGATTCTGGTCAGGAAGTTCGTATGATTGGCCTTGTTTTTAGTGTTTCCTTTAACCGTGTTAATTATGAGGCCCTTGTTTCAAACTCAAACAGTTGGGAGTGGGTGGGTCGTTTCTTAGCATAATTATTGAATTTATAAGTAATAGATCGTAAAGAATTGGTGTTGATGAGCACCATAGTGAATATAGGAATGCAATATCTGGTGTTACTCAGGGTAGTCTTCTTGGCCCATTAATTTTCATGCTATATACACATGACACGTGGTTTGGCGTAGAAAACAAGCCGTTGCATATGCAGATGATGCTACACTCTTTGCATTAATTTCATCTCCTGAATGTAGGCCTGGGGTTGCTGAATCCCTTCATAAAGATCTAGATAAAATTAGTGCATGGTGTAAATTATGGGGTATGAAGTTAAAGCTCATCAAAACTCAAAGTATGGTTGTAAGTAGGTCAAGGACAGTAGCTCCTCAACATCCGGATCTCAGCATTGATAATGTTTCTTGAACTTTGTATGTCTCTTTTAAAAGTTTAGGTGTGATTCTCGACATCAAATTTACTTTTGAAAAAAAACATTAGATCTCTGTCGTCTTATATTGCACACAAAAAATGGCTTATTTAGAAAGTCTTTTAAGATTTTCGGTGATCAATGTATTCTGAAGAAGTGATAAATTCTTTCATTCTACCTAGTTTCGAATATTGTTCTCCTGTCGCGTCTTCAGCTGCTGATTCTCATCTTAATTTGTTGGACAGGAACTTACAGTCTATTAAATTTCTTATGCCTGATCTAGATATTAAACTCTGGCAGCATTGTTCAATTAGTTCATTACGCATGTTGTATGAGATTTTTTTTTATAATTCTGACCATCCTTCACAATCAGATCTTCCTGGACAGTTCCATCCTGTTCGTAATACTAGGCATGGAGTTTGTTCTAATAATCGGGCCTTTTCCATCATGAGGCTCAATACTACACAGTATTCAAGAAGTTTTATTCCAGCTGTGACCAAGTTGTGGAATGATCTTCCTAATCGGTTAGTTAAATTAGTAGAACTTCAAAATTTCAAACTCGCACCAAATGTCTTTATGTTGGGCAGGGTTACATAAGCCCTTTTATAGTTTATACATCAAATATCTGTTTTAATGTTATTAATGTTTTTAAGATGTTTCCTCACTGGGATTTTTTTACCTGTTGGAGTTCTTGGGCTAATAGCATGTTGCTTTTCCAACTAGGACTGTAGCTTAGTTATTATTAATAATAATAATAATAATAATAATAATAATAATAATAATAATAATAATAATAATAATAATAATAATAATAATAATAATAATAATAGAGACTGTCTTTACAGCTTTATGTTAATCAATCTCTAAAACATAGACTGGGTAACAATTAATTTCCTGCTTCTTTCCATAATTCTCACTAATTTTTAATGGGAAGATTTAGGAATAACGATACCAAATTCCCAGCTCATCTTGTTTTATTTTTATCGTGACCTAATTGTCGAATGATCATCCAAATTACATAGATATAATCGTTAGATTCGTTAGCTCTAGATACAGATTATATTTTGTTGAACACGTTTAAATACCGTTCGTTTCATGGTTTATTTTTCACATATCAAACTCTTTTATACAGTTTATTCTATACTGCTCGATTTTTTATCCTTCTTTGGGAATTCCCTATTGGACCACGTGAGATTTTAGCATACTGCGTTTTCAACTATGATGGCAGCCGTGGTTGAATTGATGGTGTTAATGATAATGCTAATGATAATGATTATGTTGATAATAGCAACCGTGGCAGTATTTAACAATAAAATGAATCTATTGTATTCTTCCCAAGATATCTAGAACGGTCTTCTTATTAACTATATCAAAGTAATGGAAGGTTATCAAATTTTGCTAAGATTGCTTCCATGTCAAATGTGTTCGATTCTTATCCTCATAACAACAACTTGGTTAGTAGATTGATATCTCCCCATCAGGCTCTTGATGGCCACTTTAAAACTGGTATCCATCAGATTCTTTCTTTGAAAACTGGATCAAGGACGTCTTCGGTAAAGAACATCAATATCCCCTTAGATATGTGTATGTGGGTGCCCAGTATAATTCCGTCATTGCACGTAGAATAGGTATCCCATAAAAATCTGTTTATAATTTCAAGGAGTCCTTACTCTTTTCCTATGAATATTTACCGTAGAAAATTTTCTGGGATGTTCATTCTCTTTATTTGTGACCATTAAGCACATGCAGCCGTCATTTATGATAGAGGTATGCCTTATCAGAAGAGTCCGTTTTAAGGTGTTTCACACAATTTTGTTAGAAGATTTTCTGGAGCGAAAAATATACAGTAATAAGGTAGAGGCGAATAACAATTTATGTCTTTGAACATATTAACCTATCGCATCCTTATATCAACTTTGGTGTAAGAGAACAAAGAATGGAAGAAATCTCAATTGACATAGTGGCCAATGACTAATTTTTTTCTTTTTTTTTTTAGAGACAAAACTCTTGATTGGCAAATTGCGTTAAAAATAAAATTCTTGCAAGATATCAAGCAAAACGGGGTTTAAACCGAATAAAGAAAAATTGATATAATAACAGTTATGTATAAAATTCAACATTTAGAAATTTATTAAATAGTGTTAAAGAAAATATTAATAGTCCAGTGAATTAAAATATTTGGTAAATTGTATGCAAACCTGAAGGTTGTTAATCGAAAGGATATCTGTTAGGCTATAATTTTCAGTCAATGGAAAAAATATTGGAATTTAATTAAATACACTGAGAAAATAAGAAAATATCCAATTTAATCAGAGACAAATCAATAGCATAAAAAAAGGCATCGGGTAAATTTGCTTCAATTATTATTGAATTTTTACATCAATAATGCCTTTTTAACAAGTCGTTGATGGGTTAATTCATACGGAGCAATTAAACGAGAAGGACAAAATAGTGTTATTTTTACACTAAAAAGACAAGGAATAGATTTTCATTTATTGGATGATCACTAATTCCGTGATTAGATAACGGTTACAATATTACCCCCACTACTACCCCTTTCAATTATCTCACTCTTGATTTCAAGTTTTTTCCTCACTCATTGTCCCATTAATTAAGGAATATTTTCCAATAAGTCCTTGATAAATGATTTATGAAGACTGATATCATTGGAGTTTTTCCAACTTTTTATACTGTCAGAAATTAATTAAATTTGAAATACGTGCAAGATATTAAGTGCTTGAATGCATGGTCTTTATATACTGTATATATATATATATATATATATATATATATATATATATATATATATATATATATATATATATATATATATATATATATATATGTGTGTGTGTGTGTGTGTGTGTGTGTGTGTGTGTGTGTGTGTGTGTATATATATATATATATATATATATATATATATATATATATATATATATATATATATATATATATATATAGCAAAATACTTCCAGCTCATACAAAAACTGTGCCCCATACAGTACTTGAGGTCATTCATTAATGCAGATTAAATAACTTTCATAAAAGCTTTATTCTATACAATCAAAACCAGGTGCGTCCACTTTTCGTTGTACGTCTTTTTATTGACTTTAAGGAAATTCTCTGGAATTCATTGAGAAGCTAAAAAAAATCCTTGATAACAGATTGCGAGAGAACGATTTGATGATGTGATGAATGAGAAAAAAAGGAACTACACATTACAGGTATGGAAGATGAGTGGGAATCAATAGTTATTAAATCATTAATAGATGAAGAAGAACACGAAGAAAGATAACAAGATGGAGAGCAATCCTATTATGGGAGGTAGAGTAGAAGGTATTTGTATGATAGTAGAATCTTTTAAGCCTCGTCAATTATTCATTACTTATTTCTTTCATGTAATGTGGATCAACAAAATTTAATTTCATCAATATCATCTGCTCCTTCTAACTTTTCTAAATTTCCTGGAAAAAAAGCTTCTCGTTAAGTATTCCAAACTCATCCAAACGACCCTTCTGCCGGAGTATCAAGGGGCGATTCATAGCCTATCACATTGTATCACATTGCCGACGTCATCCACTTTGCAACATCTCATCAAATAGGCTTTCTAACTTCATCATTACCAATTTTTATTAAAGAAGAGAGAGAAGCTGGATGATGAGGTCCCAGTTTTCTTTTTAGAGAGAGAGAGAGAGAGAGAGAGAGAGAGAGAGAGAGAGAGAGATTCACATTCACATGCATCTTATTGTCTTTTTAGTTGAACAGCCAGGAGAAGGATTATAATCCCCCTATATTGTCTCTGCATACTTACTGATATTTTATAATATAAATTATAAAGATTTATTGTTCTGTAGAAGGAAGTACAGAGCTTTATGTATGAATAGTGAGTATATATATATATATATATATATATATATATATATATATATATATATATATATATATATATATATATATATATATATGTGTGTGTGTGTGTGTATATATATATGTATATATATATGTATGTGTATATATATATATATATATATATATATATATATATATATATATATATATATATATATATATATATATATATTATATATATATATATATATAAAGAACAGTATACTGTCCACCCTCACTTTTCGTGGGTTCATTCTTCGCGATTTTGTTTGTTCGCAATACAGAGAACCATATAACCTATTGAATAAAAAATGCCATATTCGCGGGTTTGCGAGGATTACTCTCGCCTTCCGACGATTTCATACAGCCCGCGCTCCATGGCACCCAGCTCACATCACGCCACTTCCTTCTTTGTCGATCACAAGATCCCATCTCACACTGACTTGGCCTCAGTTTTGCATGGTCTCTCCTGGGGTTTGCATCTCCCCCTTCAGTCCCTTTTGAGCAGAATAAAATTTTCATGTAAAAAAAGTGATGCATTTTTATACAGTGGTATATACATTTACAGTATATTACCCAGTAGTTGTAAGCACTATACAGGAGTGTGATTCTCTACAGAACTGCGAAAAAGACAACGCATCAGGAATTGTGTCATGGTTCAAGACTGCTGTGTAGAACTTAGTATGAAAATGGTTAGAGGTCTTTGTGTAAAATATGTACACTTACTTAATCTTGTACATATGCTACATATGCTGTACTGTACAATATATAAAAGTTAGCTACCTGTACGATGGGTGGTCAAACAGTGTGAGTTTTCCGATCAAAAGCAGCAAACACCTACAGTGCAGTTAGCTATACAGTATCAGTGAGTGTTATATTATATAGCAACAACGGGTTTTTGCTTTTATAAGTGTCCCGATGACTACTGTAATGTACTGTACTGTACTGTAGCCTTACCATATCAAGTGTGTAGTGCACAAGTGTGCACAATAAATGTCTTCATTTAGTTACAAAATACTTATACCGTGATAGAAATCAAGTAAAAACAATATTAGTCAGTGACTGGTGTGTTAATCAACTGCCTGTAAGCAATGGACAGGGAGTTGATAGGGTTAGGAGTTTTTCCACTGTAGGACAACATGCATTCGTGGATTCACGTTCTTTGCGCCTGTCTTTGTTACCTAACCCACTCAAAGAGCAAGCGCTGACAGTATACTGAAATAGGAGGGTCTAAGCACAATCATGTTTAGTACATTTGGGAAGGTGTAGAGTTAAGATGGGTTATTGCCTCTTGTGACAAAAAGCTACATGGATGGGCGATAGAGTACAATTGTGTTAATTCAAATATACCAAGAGAAAAAGTTTAAAAAGTCAATGCCTATGATCCAAGACTCGAAAAGGAGAGTCAAATGGTGTATTTTTGTAGAGTGCATCTGTGAGAAGTATGGAGAATATGAAGTGGTGTTGGTGCTTTGTTATTGAAAAGGAAACCATATAATAGAAACAGTTGACAATATTGGTTGTCATGGAGTTCCTAGAGTAAAAGAAAATTGAAATTTAATTACAGAGGGTGAGTTTGATAGGAAGAAAGGGAGAAGAGGATGTGAAAAATAGGGCTAGGGCTAAACAAAAATCGGTAAAAAATTAGAGGTAATAGATAGTGAAGGAATAGGTAATCAAAATATTGAGTGTTCAGATAAGAGCATAAAAGTTTTTTTTTTTTTTTCAGAATAATGGGCTAAATATAGGTGCAGTTGCATTGAAAAAAGAAAATCGTGTTTAAGCACTCAGGATAATGGACATTGTATTTAAAAGATAGTAAGAAAGTTACACAGGGCAAGAAATAAGAATAAAGGAGTAAAGCCAGTCGAAGAATTTGTCGAATAATAAATAGAAAATTTTTCAACATCGAAATAAGCGAATGAACTTAAGAAAAGGATGTGAAAGGAGGTTCTGTTAGTCCGGGATGATGGAGTAAGTGTTTTGAAGTTTCGTTTAATGTTATAGATCAGTGGTTCTCAAACTTTTTCATGAGCGACCCTATTTGAAACATTTCATTCCTTCACGACCCAGAGTAAAGTGAAAAGAAAGAAAACATGCAATGATATATACACTTTATTTTGGAAAAAAAAATAATGTGTACAGCTTTTCATTAACAAAACTAAACTAGTGGGATTTATGGCACTGCTTTTCCTTTTCACAAAACTAAACGAACAGGATTCATGGCACTGCTTTTCGTTCCCAAAACTATATTAATAGAATCCATGGCACTGCTTTTAATTCACAAAACTAAATTAATAGAATCTATGGCACTGCTTTTAATTCACAAAACTAAATTAATAGAATCTATGGCACTGCTTTTAATTCACAAAGCTAAATTAATAGAATTCATGGCACTGTTTTTCATCCACAAAACTAAATTAATGGGATCCATGGTGCTGCTTCTCGTTTACCAGTTTGTCAAATCGTGGAATCATTGTCGTAAGGCTGCATCTCATATCATGCTCGGGGTTAAGCTTGTTCCTCGACTTATTTTTCATATGAGTCAGAGCCGAGAAACCTTGCTCGCAAAGGTATGTTGTTACAAATGGGAGCAACACTTTCACCGCCTCAACTCCTACTATAGACTTCTCTTTCTTTACCTGAATCCAGAATTCAGAAAGAGATACTTCCTTGAAGAGGTCCTTCAAAAAATGTTCATTTTGAACCTCAATAAGTTGCTCTGGGAGTCCTGGAACGCTTTCTGGCAGGTCTTCAACATTTATGTTGAAAGGATTTCTCACCCACGACTGGGTTCGAATGTGTTCTTCTGGAATGCGTCTGTCAAACTCTGCCATCAACTCAGTCAAGTGTGGTACAATAAAAATTTTGGCATCATTCTGAGATGTCTCCTCCCACATCTCTAGAAATTCTGCCACACTAGGAAAAGCTGCAAATTTCCCTCGCTTCACGTTGCTTAACCACAGTTTTAGCTTGCATTTGAAAGAAGGCAGATTTTCTGCAACTCCAGCAATTGTCTGGTTGCGGCCTTGCATGCTGATATTCAGATTGTTGAGTGCAACAAAAATGTCATTGAGATACCCCACTTGTAGGAGCCACATCTTGTTCACCAATTTGTTCACTAAGCTGCATTTCTTTTCAATCAGGAATATTTCCAACTCATCCCGAAGATCCAGTAGTCGTCGTAGTAATTTTCCTCTTGAAAGCCATCTGATGTTTGAGTGGAAGACGAGATGCCTGTGTTCTGCGTCGAAATCGGCACATAACTGCTCGAACAACCGAGTATTCAGTGCACTAGTTTTGATGTAGTTGACAATTTGAACTGCTTCGTTCATCACTTCGTTCAGTCCAGGTGACAGGTTTCGACCAACCAGATTTTCACGATGTAGCAGGCAATGCACTACGTTAACCATGGGATTAACTTTTTTTACAAGTGCTGTGAAGCCTTTTCGTGCCCCAAGCATCGCTGGTGCTCCGTCAGAACAAATGCTGAAGCAGTTTGTCCATGAAAGTTCTTCCTCTTTCAAGAACTGGTCAACAATTTGAAAAATATCTTCTCCTGTAGTGGTTGTTGGCAATGCACGACAAAAGAGAAACTCCTCTTCCAGATCTACTGGCCCCTCATACTTAACATAAACTAACAGTTGGGCGTTATCACTTACGTCTGTCGACTCATCTAGCTGCAAGCTAAAGGCTCCCTTGGCCTTGATGCGATCTACTACTTGGTGTTTGATATCAAGCGACATGTCCACTATTCTCCTGTGCACAGTGTCATTTGACAACGGGATAATTTCCAGTTTTCTTGCTACGTCTTCTCCACACACCGTTTTTACCATGTCAATGGCTGCAGGCTTGACGAGATCTTCTCCAATAGTGTGTTGTGCTTTCTTGTTTGAAATTCTCCATGCAACCTTATATGATGCCAATGTGGCTTGCTTCAAAGCCACTACTGCTGGATTGTCAGGTGTCTCGAACCTTTGTCGTTTCAGAGCAGCTTCTTTTCTTTCAAAAAAAGCTCTCTCTTGGAGAGCATGTTGAGGGTGCTTTAAAGTCAGATGTCTTTTCAACTTATTAGATTTCAGCGACTCATTTGACGGAACTTCGCAGCAGATAACACACTGAGGCTTGATGATTCCATGATCAACGATGTTTGTGAATCCGAAGTCTAGGAAGGCATCCTTGTATGATCGTTTCGCCATTCTGAAAATAACAAAAACAGACTCTGTAATTTACAAATGGTATGTAAAAAGAGACAGACACAGACAAAAACAGAGAGAGACAGACACAGACAAAAACAGACAGAGAGAGACAGACACAGACAAAAACAGACAGAGAGACAAAAACAGACAGAGAGAGACGAAAACAGACACAGACAGACAGTCAGACACAGACAGAGAAGACACAGACTTGCAATGTTTTCATCTCTTGCCATTGTAACTCGGGCGAAGCCGGGTATCCCTGCTAGTTATTATTATTATTTAGTAAATATAGTAAGTAGTATATGAAATAAGATATTATATAATTATACAACACACACACACACACACTCTACTCACACAAATGACTGCAAACGGCACAACCTCCCTCGCCTGCGGTCGGTGGAAAATAGACACCGCGCGCGAGCATACACGGGCCCACTGCCAGTCCAACATACGCGTTTGATACAGGAGTCTTTCCTGTCAGAGACACCATTACATGGGGCCCAGGAGATGGAGGAGGGGGAAAGATGAACATACATAACAAAAGTAATTTGTGGTTAAAGAAGAATAATTCAATTAAGCAACTGAAATACATTGAAACACTGAGAGCATGATAATGTTCCTGTGTCCCTGCGACCCATCAAAATTGATCTCGCGACCCAACTTTGGGTCGCGACCCATAGTTTGAGAACCACTGTTATAGATGGATGAAGGACAGTGTTGAATAATTCAAGAATGTAAGTTATCAACTCTAGTTTGAGAATCCTTGTAGAATTACATGTTGAAGATCTAAGAATACCAATTTAAAGTTTTTTAGTATTGAAAGACAGCAGGAGGTGATTGGTGAACAAGAAAATTGTTTTGAAGGAAGTGGTGAAAGGAATAAATATTTCATTTTGTGAAGATAATGATGATAAAGACAACTGTAAGAATTGTAGGGCATATTTGCTTTCCTCTTTTTTAAGGAAGATCCATGGCAGCATTTTGATGTAAAAAGTAATACAAATAATTGGAGGACTGAAAATGTGGGCACACTATGTGTAGACAATGAATAAGATATGTGTGGATCAAATGTTTACTATAAAAGTATATATACATACATACATGCATGCATATATATATATATATATATATATATATATATATATATATATATATATATATATATATATATATATATATATATATATATATGTGTGTGTGTGTGTGTGTGTGTGTGTGTGTGTGTGTACATATACAGTAATTACACACATATACATACATATATATACGTATATATATAATGTATATATGTGTATAAATGTATATATATATATATATATATATATATATATATATATATATATATATATATATACACACATTTGTACACATACACACACACACACACACACACACACACACACACATATATATATATATATATATATATATATATATATATATATATATATATATATATATATGTATATATACGTATATACATATATATATATATATATATATATATATATATATATATATATATATATATATATATATATATATGTGTGTGTGTGTGTGTGTGTGTGTGTGTAATTACTGTATATATATATATATATATATATATATATATATATATATATATATATATATATATACATATGTATATATATATACACACACACACACACACATATATATATATATATATATATATATATATATATATATATATATACATATTAGTACAGTTGGTAGAGGGGGTCTGCGTGCACCCCCCGGAAATCAATTTCTAATTGGTGTCTTCCTATGGGGAAAAATGTGTAGAAAACGGTTTGCTATGTTAAAAATTTGAAATATTGTCCCACGTGCCTTTTTTATGCAAATTAAGCCGCCATTACATGAAAATACTAAAATCGCTATAACTCCGCCAATACAACAGATAACTGCAAAAATAAGGTGTCTAGACCCAGGTTTTGAGGGTCTAGCATCAATATAAGACCAGTCTCATAGTGACCACATGTGTTCCTGACATGTAAGATATGCAAATTAGTGCCGCCATTACTGAAAAACCTATTTTTACCATATCTTTGCAAATGTTATAGCAATCGTGAAGAACGTGTTGCCTGTACTCGTATTTTAAGGGTGAAAGAACATCATAAGACCAGTCGTTTTTTCATCACAAGTGTCATTTGCACATTAAGAAGAAAAAAAAATTAAGATATAGATGCTTCTGGAAATCATTTAAATGTTCCCTGTCATCACAAGCTTCAATCGTCATCACTTTCATCGCTGTCGAAGTCAAATGAATCTGTTTCTTCGTCTTCGCAATTATCTTCTGCTTCCTCCTGATCATCAATAGTTTCAAGGAGATCAACTAGTGAGGTAGGTAGTACTGGACCACATGACCACAATGGTTCCAGCATGCCTTCTTCTGTCTTTATCCATCCCTGGCCCTCGTCGTAGGGGTTTGGCTTTTCACAAATGGGTTCGTTAGCTCGTTTGTACAAACAAACCCGGTGGTTCACACGCTGGACATGGGGCTTCAATGCTGAAAGACATGGAGGGAGGCGAGCAAAGTCCACCTTAGATTTCAATGTTAATTTTTCATTTTCTCCTACCATCTTTCGAAGCATCTTAGATCGGACGGCATCCACAGACAAATCACGACTTTGGCTGTACATCAAGCAAGTGAATTGTTCTAACTGGTTCAACATTAGGCCATTTATGCTCCAGTCATTCCCAAGTTCTCTGAACACCTTGTGGAATCTCGGGTTCTTCTCAAGCTTTTTTAGTGGACCGACCTTCCCTTTTCCTTTGAAAGCACTGGTACAATCCTCCCCAGTGAAGACATAGAAGCCAAGAAGGGTAGCACAGTAGTCCTCCCCTAATGATTGTGCAAGCTCAGATACATTGATGAGCTGACGTTGCTTTCCTGATCCTGTATCACGGTACACAGTCAGTTTGATAGCATGGGCATGGTAGAGTAGAATCACGAAGATATCCGTGTCAGGGGTTCTAACCACAGCATTCTTGTAACCAAGAGCAGCAGCATGATGTAGGTACAACACCACTCTCGTATCTGTCTCTTCCTGGTTACTGTATATAGTGGGCATCTCAAGCACCTCGACCTGAAACAAAAAAGGTCATTGAGCATATTTTGGATTAACATGTAAATGAATGTAGTCATCCTAAAAATAAAGGTGCAATTTCACATACCTTGCCTTCTTTGGAAACGAACTGATGAGCTCTCTCCTCGACAATCAGTACTGCCATCTCGGTTCTCTCCAGTCTAGATGCCGCCTGTTGGCCACTCCATACCTGCAGCATGAGTTGACAGAGCTGCTTCTTGTTGTCGTCATTTGCAAGGAACACCTTGAAGTCGTATGGCTTTCTTGTTGCTGGTCCGGCAAGAATGATCCTCTCTGAGCTGCCACGTCGAAGTCTTTCCTGAGCTTTGATGGATCCCGGAAAATAGCTGTCAGTTGAGAACAAGGAATGTTTTTTGGCAATCATCTGGTCAAGTATCTGAAGGCAGATCTCCCCACAGGTCGGGGGCAAGTTAGAAAGGACATGGAGAAGTGCCATTCCATCCTGGATGAATAGGGCATCCTTTGGATGAGGCAGTTCATCTTGGTTGAACTCTTCCATCAGGTAGTGCAGAATGGTGGCTTTGTTGGTCTTCGCAAAAAATCCATCTGATGTTCCAATACTTGGAGGCACTGGCATCAGGCTGTACTTCATGAGTTCATCCAAGTCAATTGGTTCATCTAGGCACTGTGACTTCACAAGGAGAAGGAATGCAACATTGCTTTGCTCCTGATACTGTATGACCTGAAATAACAATATATATTATAATTTTATATTGTAATACAGATTGTACAAAAGTCCCTTAACAATACATAACTTGCTCAATGAAATATAAACTTACCTTTCCTTGCGATGATGTGAGCTTGATCTTCTTGTTGCATGCCTCCATGGTCTTGAGTTTCTTCCTTTTGATTGGGTCGAAGAAGCTTCCTTGGTGGCCGCTCTGCAAACGTGTAATAAAGTCAGCCTTTGCAGCTTTTCCTACAGCGTCAGCTTCCAGCACATCCCTCTCAACATCCTTGGATGTAGGAGAACCAGAGGCTAAGGAGTAGAGCCTGTCCTTATCTGGGATTGTGAACTTCATTCCGTTGGATGACATGAGTTCGAATGTGCTCCCGTACAAAATTCAGTGCCTTCTCATAAGCGGCCGAAATCTTCGCGTGTTCAGTACGCTTTGGGTCATTTGCTCTGTTAACCCCGCGTTCAAAGTTAGCAAATGCGGTGTGGAATGATCTCAATCATGATGGGTGATGTTTTGCTTCTACAGCAAAGAGGTCTACATTTTTCACACGTCTATGAAGCCGAAACATGCCCATTTTTTCAGCTCTCGATTCAATTTGTTCCCATGCATTTTCCTTGTTTCTCCAAGATGAGAAATGGACAGGTCGTACAGTTTTTCGATCAGCACCTTTGATCTCTACTTTCTCACAAAAAATGCACTCCTCTGAAAAGACAGGTCCAGTTGAATGTCTACGAGGTGAATGCAATAGCGAGGTGGATGCCTGTGGTTCCTCAGTTGTCTTATTTTCTATAAGATGCAGATTGCCAGAGAACCGCTGATAACACTGACGGTGATACCCATTATTTTCAAGGTCCTCGGGGACAGTCTCAGGAATCTGGTCGCATACAGACTGCATACGATAGGGAGATGCATGTGGCTGACAGAGCCGCAGGTCCCGGATTTCATGAAGGTGCTTTAGTTTATCAAATGCAGTTCCTTTGATTCTACTGAGTGGGGTAAAAGGCCCATGATCAGAGATGGATAACACATGAAGCATGCATACAGGTGCAGGTGAAGCAGGCTTTTTGCTCAGGCTGGTGCGTTCAGTGCTGGCAGATTCAGCATTCCTTCGCTTTGGCATGATGGCGAACTTATACCAAAACTATTACTCTGAAATGAGAAGTATAGGCCTATAACCAACATGATGAAGTGTTTTGAAATATTACTACCAATGACACTAAGTCATGCAAGTAATTGCATTAATTGTCTTATCAAATAGAGCTTGAGAGATTATATAAACACCTTTTACCTATCTGACTATAAGCAGACTAAATTATGATAAACCTAGAAAAGATAAACCTAGAATGATTCATAAATTGCTGAAAAACACACTGCTTCATCCAATATAAATGACACGGATTCAATGAATCACATCCTCTCCTATTCAGTAAAGTGTTGCCACCTATGATGAAATGATAAAAAATATTTCACTGCTTAATAAACACTAATTGGTAAGTACCCTCAGAATCTCTCATTACCTGACTATATCTCATTATAATAAAACAAATAAGCAAAAGGCACATTCAAATATAGTCTAATAATAAACATCAACCCATAAAACAAGGGTACAGACAACACGTTCTTCACGATTGCTATAACATTTGCAAAGATATGGTAAAAATAGGTTTTTCAGTAATGGCGGCACTAATTTGCATATCTTACATGTCAGGAACACATGTGGTCACTATGAGACTGGTCTTATATTGATGCTAGACCCTCAAAACCTGGGTCTAGACACCTTATTTTTGCAGTTATCTGTTGCATTGGCGGAGTTATAGCGATTTTAGTATTTTCATGTAATGGCGGCTTAATTTGCATAAAATAGGCACGTGGGACAATATTTCAAATTTTTAACATAGCAAACTGTTTTCTACACATTTTTCCCCATAGGAAGACATCAATTAGAAATTGATTTCCGGGGGGTGCACGCAGACCCCCTCTACCAACTAGACTATATATATATATCAACAACCAATGCAGCTATGTCTAGTTCACTGCAGGACAAAAGCCTCAGACATGTCAGATTTATTCTGGGGTTTGGCCAGTTTTCTTCATCACGCTGGCCAGTGATGATGGTAGGAAAATTTTTTTCTGATCGCTAAAAGCAAACCAACCTAATATGGCTGACCCTGACTAGTACAGCTTTCTTGATCATGGTGATGCGCAAACCCTTTCACCGCGTTAAGGTATCCCCTCTCAGAAAGGTGTGTGTATATATATATATATATATATATATATATATATATATATATATATATATATATATATATATATATATATATATATATATATACAGGAAGGTTGGGGCATCTGGAACGCCGTAGATTTAGTATAAATTGGATGGAGAAAAGCCAGCGTAGCATCATATATTTATTTTCCAAATTTTCGAGACTTTGGGTCTCATCATCAAGGCTGTAAAATATACAAAATATATAAATTAAAAAAGACTCAATATTGATATTAATATAAAAAGAACAACGTAAAAGTTAAATATAATCATTTAAAATATATATATATATATATATATATATATATATATGTATATATATATATATATATATATATATATATATATATATATATATATATATATATATATATATATATATACCTATGAAATTTTTCCTTAATAATTGAAACGAAAAGGGTATGCATGAATTAGTGACGTAATTATCACAAAATGCCAGCATTACTTACTTTGCGTTCATCTTTTTTTTTTTGGCTATTGATTGATTTCGATTTTATTTATAGAGCCTCAAGTCGATAAACTATGTACATGACAGCCAAAATCATCTTTTATCTCTCTTTATGGGTAAATGGGGTGGGTATTTGCTTGCATGGTCATTATGTATTGAAATTATTTTTCCCAGAAACATTTAAGGATTGTGTTTCGGAGGAGATGTAGGACTTTTATGATCTTTTTTTATTTGATAAAAACCCCAGAAGGCCTGGAAAGGATATTCTTCTATTTTCGATATCAACATTGGTACTCTGTTCAAAACTCAGGAAAACTGTGTTGCTGTTAGCCATAAATGGAATCCATTGAAAGAAAGAAATTTTTTATGATGAAATTATTGGAGCTTTTTCTTTTGCTAGTTTAGTAAATGGTTTTTTGTTAGTCATTAACGTTAGTTAATTTCAAGTTGAAAATGTTCTTTTTTAGAATTAAAAAAAAAAAAAAATTCTATAAAGGTCTTTTATAGATAAGAAAGTTCTTTTGACATATTTGCACGCTTTCATCCCCAATTTAGCCGTTAAAATTCTAAATGAAAAGTTTCAAATATTTTCTACGTGATATTAATCATAGGCTTTTTGCTGAATATTTCTCGAAGGGAAGTCGCATTTTCCGATGAGGGTTCGTTGATCATTTTCATCCAGCGACTGAGTGAAACTTTTTTCAGGCCATTCGTTTATTTATTTCTTTAATTCTCCTGACCATATACTTTTTATGATATTGTGGAGGAAAAATAGTTTTTTCCTAAATTAGGATTTTTTTTTTTTTCATAATTCCGTATCTGAACTTATGATCATTATGGGTGGCCTCCCCTTTTAAATCCGTCATCTTTATTACTCTTCAGTGAATGCATTTACTTTGCTTTGTTTGCTGGCTAATTCTTATATCCTTCAGACCTTTATGACTCTTAATAGCTTGTGATACATTAGGTTTCTAATCATCCGATTCTTTCACCTTAAGATAATGAAGACAATATTTTATTCGTTGATATTACTGTGTACCATTCAAGTCCTCGTGCTCTACCATTAATAAGAAATAATGAAAGTTCATAATCTATTTTATTCCATTGAATATAGTTGAAGAGTAACAAATGCTTTTCTTCATTGCAGTACATTGCACTTTACAGCCTCCATATTGTTTGACTAAAAGGAAATTCAATACCGCCTTCTTAAATCACCACTTGAGAATATATTGAAATTAACTATTACTGGAAAATGATTTTTTTTTATAATTTTTAATATAAAATATGATCTTAGCCAAAATAAATAAAATAACAACAATATATGATTCAACCTTTTCATTGAGACATATGCATTTTGTAGTATCTTCAGCAAAATTACCATGCAATTTTAATATAATTTCCTATTCAGTGCTAAAATGGCTGATTTGTAAGCTCACTAAAGGTTTATTTGAATGGTTAGAAATAATATAACCTCAAGATGTCAGGGGATGCTTTTCATGTTCTACTTACGCTATTAACAAGTTCACACTTTCAAGAATATGGCCTTTTCATTCCTTGCGTCTCTTTTGATCAACGTTAAATTAATATGCTTTTAGTTCGACGTAATGTATTCAGTTTTAAGTGAGAAAATTAGTCATCACTAATCGTTTTATACTCTTAGCACTGAGTATGCTCAAGATGTTTACTCTTCGGTATTAACCAAATCATAGTCATCCAGCTAGCTAGAGGATATCTATAAACTCCACCTTCTATCGCTATGTATGAGTATGGCATTTCTAATGGAATTCGAATCAATACGAATCATTTCCCTGGTGCTATTCAGGAAACTTGATTTCATCTTCTGGAAAATCCCTCAGCCGGCGCATTTAAGGGAGCAATCTGACAAAATGAGGAGCTATGGATTAGGTGACATTATGAAGACTGTGCATAGATGCAGAACCATCAGAATAAATACACAAGTTATTTAATGTGTTAGATTTTGTAGAGGTTGAGGTCCAGACAGGACAATTTGAACTATGAATTCTGATTATTGTAGTTGAATTCCAGAGCTATTTTTGGATGGTTAATTGCATTTTCTTATCGTTTCGTTTCTGTGTTTTCATTTGTCTGGCATCTCGCAATTGTGTATATGATGAACGTTTCTATGTTGTTTCTGATTCGAGTCAATAACCATAAATTACCTGCGTTGTTTCCAATGCATAAGGAGGATTCCTGAAACATGAGCAAATGGTGTGAGAAAAGGGAATGTTCAAGGAATAATAATAAGAAAAAATATTTTTATATTTTCGGTTTATCATTTCTCTACCGACAAAAGCAGATGGGTTATAAATTTATTATTCATTGTTCTATCTGCAGTCTGCCAGATTTCCTGGTGTCATGCTTACCATTAAATAGCAGCTTTTTGAGAATTGAAGGGGATTCCGTCAAACTTCATACATAGGTAGTAGATTGGCCAAGGCACCAGTCATCTGTTGAGATACGACCGCTAGAGAATTATTGGGTCCTTTGACTGGCTAGAGTTAGACAGGACTACATTGGATCCCTTTCTCTGGTTACGGCTAATTTTTCTTTTGCTATACATACACTGAATATTCAGGCATATTTTCCACATTACTTTCTGTTCTCATACACCTAACAACACTGAGAATACCAAACAATTATTTTTCGTTCAAGTGTTTAACTACACTGTAGTTGTTCAGTGGCTACTTTCCTCTTGTTAAGGGTACAAGAGACTTTAGCTATGGTAAGCAGCTCTTCTAGGCGAAGAGCACTCAGAAATCAAACCATTGTTCTCTAGTCTTGGATGGTGCTAAGCCTCTGTACCATGGTCTTCCAATGTCTTGGGGGTAGAGCTCCCTTGCTTGAGGGTACACTTGGGCACACTAGTCTATCTTACTTCTCTTCCTGGTTTTTTATAGTTTATATATGAAATATATTAAGTTAGTATTCTTAAAATATTTTATTTTCATGTTAGTGTTCTTAAAATATTTTATTTAACTTGTTATTTAGTTCTCTTTTAGTTTATTTATTTTCTTATTTCCTTTCATCACTGGGCTATTTTCCCTGTTGGAGTCGTTGGGCTTATATCATGCTGCTTTTTACACTAGGGTTGTAGTTTACCATGTAATAATAATAATAATAATAATAATAATAATAATAATAATAATAATAATAATAATAATAATAAACTATCATGCATAGAAGTGCATGTACATGAAGGAAGACCATCCATTTATCAGTCCGCCAATGCGTCTGTCCAATTTATTTTGATATCACAATAAGTAGTCAAGTTCACTCTGTAATTTTTTTCAGATTTGTGTGGAGAGTATAGAAACTATAAAATTTTGGAATCTGTATTGTATGAGCAACCTAAAAAAGATGTGTCCATTTGGCCGCCATGTTTGATTCTACAAAATATCTGCTGTTGAAATTTATGTCAATGTTTCTGCTTCCATATAACGTAGAACTCTTAACTCCCATTCATCAGGTTTTGCCGCTTCATGCCATATTCTACAAAATATCTTGTAGCTATTCTGGGAGTCACTTAATTTTCGGCCAGTATCATCTTAGCTATTATTCCATGGTATCCAGGGGTTTCCATCATTTTGTTTTTTTAGGATAGCTTGGCCTTCAAACACATTGAATTAATTCATGGGAATAGCAAGGTCTTCCTCAGCTTCAGGTATATCAATCAAATTATTCCCTTCATATCTCCTATTCATAACCTCACTAAAGTGTTACATCCAACGTTGTCTTTCTTCATCTTCTGTTGCTATAAGACAGCCATCTCTCATTTTAATGAGTATGTACTTCTTCTTCTTTTCCCCAGTTAAGATTGCACTGATAATTCTGTCAGCAATTCTTACACCATAGCCACTTCCTGAATTCATAGCTTTCTTAGCCTCATCTGCTTTACTGTCTGAATATTCTCTCTAGTCATTCCTGGCTTTTCTTTTGACCTCACTATCAATACTGGAATACTTAGCATGCTGTACCTTATAATTTTCATTACTTCCTCAAAAACTCAAAAATTTTCAACAATCAATTTCTGTCTTTGTCCCTTTTTTATAGTATCCCATGTATCATACGATATCCATGGCTTTCTCCTTGTAAATGCGTGTCCCAAGACTTTACTACCAACTGACTGATATATGTTCTCAATATCACACCATTTTTTTATTAATTGTCTGTTCACCATCTCTTAAAGTCTCTAAGATTCCTACATTAGATTCTATATGTTTCTCTGTGCTCTTCTTCTAAAAGCTTAGATGTATTTGCTTGAAGTTATCTTCAGCACAAATTATTTGGCTGAAATATTCTATTTTATTTAATGTTTTACAAGTGATCAGACATGAACGTTGCACTAAGTTAGTGTCCACTCAATCCAACATGCTTACCATGACAAAAATTAGTTAATCTTATCATCAACTTCATTGTCCTCATCAGTTTTATTCTTGGTCTGTGTCCTCTGCATTCCTACATTCGCCGCTACATTGGCAAAGATTGGTGTTGGAGAAGTTCTTTGTTCTGCAAGAACATCTGACAGAAGAACAGTTTGTTTTGTATTGGCAGGTAACCATCTTTATGATGGCCTTTGGAGCTGGCAAGACATCTTCCATGGTTGGTTCCAGCTAGCCATCAGACTTCTATGGTAGCATTCTGCAGGGGATCCAACTGGGGATCCTGCAGAGCAATGCTGGCCTTTCCTCACACTCTCGCTTAGATGTGGACTCTCAGGACATGTGATCTCACAGATCCAAGTCATTCTCTGCCATATACTTGCAGAGATGCCATCGCAGTTCGGAGATGGTCTTCATGCCCTAGTGCAAAGCAGGCTGCACAAAAGTTTTCCAGAGTGGCCAACATAGTTTCAGATACTTTGCCTCTGCTGAAAACATATGCAGATAACTGATTATATCTCTATCTTCCTTCATATACACATGAAGCCAGCTTTCTTTATCTACACGAAAGAATTGTCCAGTTTTGTCAGCGCCACTGGAAACATGAAAGGCTGGCAAAGTCTTTCCTCTTTTTGCTACGATGGGTCTCCATATTGACTCTATCACCATTACCCATGTGGCCGTGGAAATTGATATATTCTTCAGCATGAGGTCATAGTTATGACTAACACTACCATATATGTGTCTGAGGAAAAGAAAACCATCTGTTCATCCAATGGGTTTTGCTCTGATGCCAGGGCAGCCTGGTAGATCAGCAGTGTCTCGGCTTCATCATAATCGTTGTCCTGTAAAAGCAAGTCTTTGTTATTACTGGTATGCCCTTAGGAAGAGGTGATAACTAATTTGTTCGATGTACTGTTGAACTCTAGAGTCTTTGCTGTAAGATTGTTGGTCAGGCCAGCCCTCATATTGTTATGTGAAAGTAATTTGCTTGAAGAATTTCTGTAGTGAGATTTCGTAGAGAGTTATGTAAGCCTAAGAGTGGGCACAAAGAGCATGCTAGTAATGTATACTTTTCAGAATTTGCCTTGCTGCAGACTAATAGACATCAGTTGCTATTTAGGCATCATCACTACCAAAGTTCTCTATGGAAGCACCAAGAGTTGAGTGCAGAGGGCAGTCATTGACAGCATATGGTTCTCCGTGTGTTTCAGGTAGTAGGGCTTCGACCTTGGAAAGTGGCTCATTTTCAGACAACAGTGAGTTGTATCTTTCACAGCCTGGAACATGGCTCAAAGCCTCCCCTTCTTCCATATGGATAAAGCAACAGCAATAATCCATCCTTGTTGTGACATCTGGTGGGATCCTCAGATTCCCTTACTTTAACAAAGTTTCTTGTTAAACTGCGGTTTTGGCTTGTCACAGTGCAGCATATCTGCATAGTAAGGAGTGATAGATAGATTCTGGGCATCAACTATCTACAAGGGTGCTGCACCTGGTTTCCAGGAACCCTTGCCTTCTGTGTTACCTATGCAAAGAACACAAAGGTACACTTTTTCAAGAATGGTGATACATACAGACCTAGAAGCTCTTGGGTATTTTGCACCAACTGAATGCTGCTGATTCTCTTTTTGGCTTATATTTGACCCGTTGGATTTGAATCCATACATGATGTTCTAACTCACTGAGTGTTGCTTTGTCACTAACTTTTGTCCTACTTTGAGTTTCCATGCTATTAGCAGGTCCTATCATGATCCAGCCAGTCGTGATATACAGTGCAGCTGGTGCCTCAAGGATATCACTGGTCCCCTATATGGTGTTTGTATTCTTTGCTGTCTTGGTAATGTTGGCAGTGCTTTACCTTATCACCTTTGCTGCTCTGTAGATTTTCTGCATTATGTCGTCCTCATCACCATGACTCCATTACAGAATGAACTATTTTTTTCTTAGTATGCCTCTTAGAAATAGAGAACAATTGACTTCCTTTGATTTATTTGAAGACAGGCCTTCAGGTGTGATAAGTTATTGGGATCTTTTCTTCCATCCACTTTTTATTGAATGTAAATAAAAGATTTTTCAAACCTTCTGTGGCAAGCATATTGACATATGTAGTTTTAATATCTTCCATACGTATGTCTGGTTGGTTTTGTGCTTGTTAATGTAATTGAGTAAATACCCATGCTGTAACAGTAGTTCTTTGCGTCCTGCTCTACTTCCATTGGTTCTGACTTCTCGTTGTCCATAGAAATCACGCTTTGTCCAGTAGATTTTGTGGGACGAACATCAATTGAATGAATATCCTTTGGTGCAATGCATGTGTTCAATCTTGTTTTTAGTGTGCCATTGTTTGATCTTTCAATAGTTTTTTTTAAGAGATCCTAGCATTCACTGTCCCCACTTGATAGAGCTGCTCAACTTAATCTTTCTGACTAAAGAAATATTGCTCATTACTTACATATACGGGACCTCAAGAATGGTGCTGAAGTGCCGGAGGCTAATTGGTTTGATTCGGCAATTTCAGTGCTTCCTCTTTCCCATTCACTTTTCTTGGCAGTGTTGTGGTCAGTTATGTTTACAAGTCTCGTGCACATTGGATTTGGTCTTTGTTAGTTACATTTTCATAGCAATTATGATGACAGACTAACTGACTTGCACAGTGTGTGTTCTTAGTACAGTTTTGCAGCCATTATGATAGTATCCATCATGTACACTGGCCCATATCTTCTACTGTATCCAGTCCATGTTGGTGGGATTCTATCCGGGAATGTTACACCAACTTTTTCTTTTCAAGTCAGCATACACTTCTTCCAGTTGATAAACTCCTAACCTTGAAAACTAGCTTCATCACCAGCTTGTGGTTGGTCACTTATATTTAGAGTCATGAAAAAAAAACACCATTGTATTACAACCAGCACCAACTTACATGTAAAGTACAGAAAACTGTTCAACATACATAACAAATCCTTACTACAATAATCAGTTCACTAGATAAACACATCCTTGTGGTTGGTGTTTAGTATACCCTAGTGCCCAATTTGTCCTATGAAGTTCGTAATTATTTGTAAGAACTGGTGTAACAGAGGTCTCAATACATTTCCAAAAATTAACATTGGATTCCCTGGTCTTGAAAATGGTAGATTGGCTGTAAAAATAAAAGCTTTAGTTATTTAGAAGCTCATATATCAACAGAACTAAACTTCACAACAGCAATTTGTAAAATCTAAAATGGCTGCTATTTGGGATTTGGAGGAAATAAGAACATTACATGTTTGTTGGCTTATACAATAAGGTTTAAAAAATGTATAGTTTTCATACTCCACAAAAATCCAACGTAAGTTAAAATCCAAACATTGTGAACCTGACCAAAGGTAGAAGGAAGATTAGGAAGGGAAATCATCTGTTAGTTTGTCTTCAACTCTAAGCTGTTCGACACAAATCCTCTTACACTGCCTTGATGTGTCTGTGAATTAATTTCGTATGTTTAAAGCCAAAGCTATCCTTAGAAAACTCAAGAGATGGAAAGTCCCTGGATACGATGGAATAACTGCCGAGATGATATTGGCCAAAAAGGAATTGACTCTCAGAATACTAACAAGGTTGTTTTGTAGAATGTGGCGTGAAGAGGCGAAACCTGATGAATAGGAGCTAAGAGTATTAGTGGAAATGGCAAAAAAGGAGGCCCGACTGATTACAATAATTAAAGAGGCATCACACTAGCGTCAGTTGTCTTGAAATTATATAGTATGCTTATTCTAAAGAGACTATATAGAAAGATTGTTGGAAAGTGGAGATATAAACAAGCAGTATTTAAACAAGGTAGAAGTTGTACTGACCAAATTTTCATTTCAAGACATGTTTTACAGCAATGTGTAGAATATAGAAATAAACTTTTGATGGGATTTGTGGGCTATGAAAAAGCCTTTGATAGTTAGCCCCGGTCAATATTGTGGAGAGTCCTGTGTTATGGAGTTCCTCATAAATATGTGAATTTAATTAAGTCTGTTCATGAGCATAGCAGCTGTAAAGTTATTGTTAATTGAGTCCTATCAAATGAATTTCCAGTGAAGAGTGGGGTTCTCGAAGGAAATGTGTTGCCACTATTTTGCTTATCCTCCTCATGGATTTTGTAAGGCATAGAATAGTATATTTGAGTGTGTGTATATATATATATATATATATATATATATATATATATATATATATATATATATATATATATATATATATATGTATGTATATATATATATATATATATATATATATATATATATATATATATATATATATATATATATATGCATGCATATGTAATAGGTAGATATCGATATACATTCATACATTGATATGTTTATATCGATGAGTGTGCACGCTCTTCCACATAGAGGTTTCAAGGTCGACAAATTTTTTTAATTAACAAACCATTTCGTTAAAATAAAACGCATCCCCTGGCACACACGCATATTAATAATGCAAAATTAACCGACTAAAAAATAGCTCAGATGAATAGAAACTCTGCATCAATTTATAAAAGATTGACGAGGTTCATAATTAAGTCGCGATGCTACTCTGTTTGAATAGAGCCCAGACACTTCCATTTAGGATTCAATTCAGGAAATTGCTGAAGGGTTTTGGTTTTTGTCCGTCAGATGTGATTACCTTAGCTCATTTTAAACGAATATCTCTCTCTCTCTCTCTCTCTCTCTCTCTCTCTCTCTCTCTCTCTCTCTCTCTCTCTCTCTCTCTCTCTCTCTCTGTATGTGGAATTCCAAAATAAGGAGTATATAAAAAAAATATGTTCATTCCAATCTAAATATCAGATAGGTACGAGCATATTGCAATGCCATTGTTAAACACATTGAATAGTTTCGATTATTGTTATGCTGTAGGAATTGTCAAGACTTTTTACTTCAAAATATTTTCTAAAGTCACTGACGCATATTTATATTTATAAGCAGTCACAAACAAAGTTCGATGAAGAACTATGGTAATTATTGAAATTAGGAGTCACTAAAATTGCTGGATATGTTGTAAAGGGATTAGGGTAGTAAAGAGCAGCACCAAATGATGTTGCAAATACATTAGTGCGGATTTGATTGGCCATTAATAGACATGTAACTGAAATCAGTATTAACATTAAGACCTTCTGTACCCATTAGGGATTCGCCCTCCAGTGCAAACACACCACAGTTCTCAGAGGTTAAAAAGTCACGTCGATGCTCTCAAAGCCGAGTGTAAACATTGAGATGAAAAGAAAGTCGGCACCAGAAGGAAAAATGCAGATTCCTCATAATGGAATGACAACGAAATACTCTTGAGATATGATGATGCTCCCTCTCCATTCCCCTTCCCTTCATCCTTTAAATTACTTTCCTTTCCTTGCATTTTATCCTCATTTCACCCTTACTGATCGGCTTTGCATACCATAACATAATTTTAGTTGATGTCATATTCAGCCTCTTCACCTTGAAAGCGTAATTGTTCTTTCATTAAGAGGTTAACCCATCTTTTACCGACAACGAAGACGATTGCGGAAGTTTCATTTAAGTTTTAGCTTCTTTTAGAATTTTGGCTTTCTCAATAGTATACCGCTGAGATCAGCAAATATATTTACCAAAATCACATATCATCAGCTTTATTTAAAAATATTTCCTTTGCAGGAAAAACGAAACACCAAATGAATTTTAATATGTTACCTCGAGAAAAAAATAGATACCCATTTTTGTTCTTGGTTGCTTAAATTTATGATAATGTAACATCAAAGAAAATAATGTGTTTGTTCAGACAAAAATCCATACGATAGAATTATATAACGAGATATGAGGAAAAAAGACCATGAAAAATTGTAAAACCCGGAAAATGTTTGAAGTTCATTCTTGAACTATTGACCTTTTATCTGACATGAAGGAATAATATTGTAAATGAACTAACAGTAGCCAGGAGCAAGTATCGGTCCCTTGAATTTGAACTGGACTTGTCAAGATTCTTTTCTATTATTATTATTATTACTAGCTAAACTACAACCCTAGTTAGAAAAGCAATATGCTATAAGCCCAAGGGCTACAACAGGGAAAATATCCCAGTGATGAAAGGGAACAAGGAAAAATAAAATACTTTAAAAACAACACCACCCTTAAATGAATATTTTCTATATAAACTATAAAAACTTTAACAAAACAAGAGGAAGAGAAATAAGACAGAATAGTGTGCCCGAGTGTACCCTTAAGCAAGAGAACTCTAACCCAAGACAGTGGAAGATCATGGCATGGTACAGAGGCTATGGCACAACCCAAGACTAGAGAACAATGGTTTGATTTTAGAGTGTCCTTCTCCTAGAGGATCTACTTACCATGGCTAAAGAGTCTCTTCTATCCTTACCAAGAGGAAAGTAGCCACTGAACAATTACAGTGCAGTAGTTAATCCCTTGGATGAAGAGGAATTGTTTGGTAATGTCAGTTTTGTCAAGTGTATGAAGACAGAGGAGAATTTGAAAGGAATAGGCCAGACTATTCGGTGTATGTGTAGGGAAAGTAAAAATGAACCGTCACCAGAGAGAAGGGTGCAATGTAGTACTGTCTGGCCAGTCGAAGGACCCCATAACTCTTTAGCGGTAGTATCTCAACGGGTGGCTGGTGCCCTAGACAATCTTCTACCAGAAAACAATGAGCCATGTAAGACATTTAGCAGACCAAAATGCAAACACTTGGTAAGATTCATCTGAATAACAATTCTATTACTTTTGATCTTGTTTAGTTGCCACCAAGGACGTAATCAGAATGGGTAATGTTATCCAGTAAAATCACTAAGCCACACGCGGCAAAGACTACCTGCTAATACGTTTTGTGTGATGTATGCTTCCTGATGTGTAGCCTGCCCAGCTTTTAAGATAGCTTTCGAATATGAGACTATTAAGAGAATAACAGTCTTCGAAATATTAAAGTCTCTAACGTTATATTTGCTGTCTATGGTGATACTGTTGTATCCACACCATAAAAAATTGCGTTATATACTGTATTTGGGTCACAAATTCCCGGTGCAAAAAATATCCCGTACCGTCCCGAAGCTCAGAACAAGGCAATTCTGCTTTTCGTAAGTGAAGTAAGTTGGTCCTTAAAACAAGTAAGAAAATATTTGGGTACATATTGTGTTTTACATCGTAGAAGTTTGCCAGTGTCTAATTATGAGAGAGCATTATTTTTCACATCAACAAATCCTTTGAATAAAAATTTTTCCCGTTACATGAAATCTTTTGGTTTTTCTACTGCTGGGAAAAAAGTATGGCTCTGTGCCAATCGGGTTCCCAGCAAATTTTGCAAATCCAACTTTTCATCTTGTCTTAAAGAATCTATTGTCAGCTTTTCTATTTAAAATACTATTATTTATAGCCGCTTCTTCTATCAGTAATTCATATATTTTACCTCGTTCCCTCGATCGCCTTATTTTTTATGCCCATGACTAAAACCATATTTCTTCTTCACAAGGTTAGTAGGGTATTTATTTCCACAAAGACTAACAATAGGTAAGATCTGAATAGGTTTTTTACATTACTTAATGAGTTAATATATAAAATGATTCTTCGCCTTTATTTCCGTTCATAATTTCCTTTTGTAAAGCTTTTATTATATTCTTATTATATTCTTATAAACAAGCAGCATTTCAGGGTAAACTCTGGAATCCAGCTTCCTTATATTGAATAGATATAAAGGTTTTATTAAAGTAAGATTTACTTGGGACTTTAATCGGTTTCATATTAGTGTTTGGTAGTTTGTTTAGTATCACAAGTAGTAATTTCATGTTTTTTTTTTTTATATATATCTAAGATCTTTAATTTTAAGGTAGCCAAGACTGTTGATTCCTGCTTCTTACTTTTCCCAGTAAACTCATTTTATCTTTTTAACTAACTTCTTTAAGTTTGTTGTTAATGGCATAGGATTCACTCTGTATCAGTAATAGTTTCATTTCAAATCTTCCTCCATTTGCTAATAATGAGGAAATTAACACATTGAAACTTTCCATCAACTTGTGCATCTGCAAATACTATACAATATAAAGACCATCAAATAACCTACAATATATAAGACATCAAATAATCTAAAATATATAGGACATCGTGCCTATTTGAATAGCGCCAAATCGCTGAACACTTAAATTTATTTAAAATTTATCTCTCTCTCTCTCTCTCTCTCTCTCTCTCTCTCTCTCTCTCTCTCTCTCTCTCTCTCTCTCTCAATGCATTTTACCTGTTGGACCATATAAAAATGTAAAATCTAAAAATACCTTAAGATAAGTAGGTTTTTGCAATGGATGAAAGAGATTAATTGGAGCAATTAGGCCCAGTACCAAGTTTCTTTCTTCCTGGCTATTACGAAATGTCATTGAAAGATCTAGTGCAGGATCCAATTAGCAGGTTTTGAAAGGTTCAGTCCTAAAGAAAAAGTTTTAAATAATTCAATAGAAATATTTTTTTTTTAATTTTTTTTTTACGTTTTACGTACTTGTTTTTATGATTGATATATGCATAATTCATTTACACGCACTTATAATACTCTCTCTCTCTCTCTCTCTCTCTCTCTCTCTCTCTCTCTCTCTCTCTCTCTCTCTCTCTCTCTCTCTCTCTCTCTCTCACACACACATACACAGGTGTACTTCATCATTATTTGATTGAAGGAAAAGTTGAGGTAGATAGAAGTTTGGAGGAAAGTGTAGAAATCTGGGTGTGAATTGAGTTGAATTACTGGTCGTGTAAAGACTACACAGTATAAAGTAGTATTTACTTAAGTTAGAGTTGAATAAATGAAGGAAAATGGAGTGAATGAGGAGTTTTGAAAAATTCATGATGATGTTTGTTAGAAATAACCCCTCGAGACGGGGGTCATGAAATATATGTCTTAATAACTTAAAATAATTAGAAATTGTATTTATGTTTATTATTATCATTATAATTTATTATTATGTAATTGCTCAGGGACATATATAATGTATCTATTACCAATTACGAGAATGAAGGGTGATTTTAATGAATCTACTACGACGCATGAAAATGTAATGAAATGTATTTTATTACGGTGCGGAAAAAATCTAATGCCATGTATGAAATCTCGAAGAGTCTACAAGGTGCAGTATCGAGAATTTTTATTAACTGAATAGGAATAATTTTAGTAACATCCTAGGAAATTGTGAAAACAGTAAAGTTCTTTTATTGAAAACATCGGTACGAGCATTTTGGGTTCAAGGTTTCGTGAGGTACCACGTGGCAATTAGCTGTTAATGCGTACCCGAGGTTGAGTATATAAAAATTAGTTTTGGACAGACCTCTTTGGTATTATAACTTGATTTGTGCTGAACTTTTCTCAAGGGAAAATCAAAAGCTGTGTTACAGAAAAGTAAATGTAGAGTGACTGATTGAGGAAAACATTTACCCGTAATAAAAGATGAAAGTGGAGAGATGCTGTTGGACGTAAATGCAGTCCAGAGTCGATGGAATATTTTGAAGATTTGTTGAGTAGGGAGAATAAAACCAAGGAGCTGCCGAGCAAAGTGATTCAAGACTTTAAAGGTATTGTGTAGGATTAAGAGTGTGTGTCGAAATAACTGTTGAAGATGCAAGAAAGGCAGTTAAGGAGTTAAAAAAAAAAAGAAATATGCCAATGCATGCTAGGCTGAGGTAAAGATCCCATTAGAGTGGAGGAGACGAATAATCGTCCCCTTGTAAACAGGCAAATGTGATAAAGTTGTTTATGAGAATTATATAGGCCTGTCATTATTTGGCATACAAGGGAAGCAATGGGATAGGATTTTTGTTGAGAACGTAAAATGTGGGAGGAAGGGGAAGATCGATATTGGTTCAGACGAGAGAGTGGTGCTTTAAGATATTTGTGCGAAAAATTTGAAATAAAAAGGAGAAAGCTAGCGTATTTGGACTTAGTAAAAACCTAAAGAAGACTTGATATAAAGGCAATGCAGAATGTGTAAGGAATGTATGGTATATTTAGATATATGGATGGTTGTTGGGAGCAAATAAGGGAAGTGTATGGTAGAGTATATAAAAATCATAGAAAATAAAAAGAAAAGTTTTCTGTTTACTCCTCTCTCTATCTCTCTCTCTCTCTCTCTCTCTCTCTCTCTCTCTCTCTCTCTCTCTCTCTCTCTCTCTCTCTGGGAGTAACCAGTGTTCGATTATCTGACATACCTTTTGTTGACTTATGAGCGAAATAAATACCTAGATGCTCGTCAACTGTTCCGGTTCTCAGTTAAAGAGATAATTGATGAACGGTTTGTGTGTTTATTGTTCCCATGATTAGGATCTCTCTCTCTCTCTCTCTCTCTCTCTCTCTCTCTCTCTCTCTCTCTCTCTCTCTCTCTCTCTCTCTCTGTGAATTAGACCTTGTTTAAGATGTTGCTCACAGAACGTCTATAAATAATCTCTCTTAGGGGTTATTTCACTCCTAACTGGTCGTGGTTGACCCCCCTCCTTTTCATTTAAATATCATTTAAAGATACTGTTATATTTAGATAATTTTTTTGAAAAACCGACTATCAATTAAATCATTGTTTTAACCTGTGCATGATGTACAGATTATCCCCAAATTACATGTTTACGTTTCGACGAGAGATCATAAGTAGGAATGGGAGTAAGCTGGAAACTGCTTATACAGTATATTATTCATATTTCATGTTACTTTCTAAATCTGTTGAAGTATAAATCTGAAAGGTTAAGGTTGTGTGGGTTCCTTATATACTCTTATGTGGGAGGGGGGCTTTCGTTTTAGACGAAATGTTGGTACACTGAATTTGGGACGCAAACTTTCGCTTTGTTGTCACTATAGGATGATTTGTATTTAGTATTTACCAATGGAATACATACTCCTTGAGGATTATTTTTTTTTTTTTATAAAACATGTTAGTCACCAAAAATTGAAAATGACGGAAATTTTTCAAGATGGGTGCTATTGAATATACAGAAATATTGCCCTTTTCAATAAAATTGCAAAGACTTGTTCTATTTTAATGATCTTGGTCTCAGATCATTAATTTTTCTCTATGAAGAATACTTATTAGGAACTATGTACCTACCCACTAGCTTCCTTGTACCATAATATCAGTCCAGGAATCATAATTATGGTAAAAAGTGCTCATGTCATGGGCACCATTAGTCCGATATACTATTGTATGTACATGTAAGCAATAGGCGTATAATTCTTTGCCATATATTGTGTTGCTGCGTTAATGAGTATACTATAATGCTTTTAAACCTTGTATCTGTAGGCAATAACATTGACCGCAGCATTCCGATCTTAGAGCAGAGGCAAAAGTGATGTAATGCTGACCTCAAAGGGCTTAACTCTCTTCTGCGAAGTATGATGGGCTGACCAACTCACAGTAACCTTCTCCGGCCACTCGTACTCCATATCCAGTTGTGTCACACCACTTTGGGGAGGAGTGGGTCTCCTCTTAGTGAAGGAGTCTGGTAGTTCTGGAGTATCTTCACTTTCTGCTGTGTGAACTTCAGCTGTCTGCACGCTTTGCCTTTCTCTCCCCTGGTTGGTTGCTTAAAAACAGAAATGGTGGTTCCATAGAAAGAGGCAGTTGTCGTTGCAGTGGAATAGTGATCCATGTTGTCCTTTGCTGATGTGGTGAACAGTCCTATTTACAGAACTGATTGACAGACCACCCTATCCTCCACATACTCTCTGACTGTTGCATCTCCAAGCTGTGTAGATTTAGATATCTCAGCAGCCTGTCATATGAAATGTTGGTCTCATGCTCGTTAAGCATTTCCAACAGCATTCTCTTTCTTGTCTTTTGTAGACAGACAGACACACCCATGTAAACAGGGAGTGTAAGCAGTTGGACAATTGTCAGATTTGGCTTTCCTGCACCAAACCTCGGTAAAGATTTGATGTCCGCTTCGTGTTTCAGCATGGCCACAAACTGAAGAAGAGTGGGTGGAATGGCCTGCTCAATGCACTCCTCATGGAAGGTTCCATCAAATGTGGAGTTGTGGTCTACCATATGACTTCACAAGCTGTTAGCTGCTTCCCCAAGGATAATTGCTTAACTAATTTATAATAGTCAGACAAAGCCCACATCTTTCTGGAAGGCCAGAAAAACATCCCTTCCCTGCTTTTGAGTTTCCAACACAGGTATTTCTGACAGCAGTTTTACCTCAAGTTTTGCGAGTTAACAGCAGGTGTATAAACACCCAGCTGTTCCTTGTGCTGGGCATACAGGTGAACTATGTCTGCAAGTGAGAAGACTGTAGGACCCTCACCTGATCTGGTGGTCTCTACCAGATATGTAACTAGTTCTGAGAATACCTGTTGGTGGGCATCCTCTTTTGGTGCATGTTACTGTTCCAGTCTCTTGGTAGCTCTGAGGCATGCCCTCTCTCTATTATACAGGTCTTTTAAGTATGGTAATGATGTTTGAACTCCTATTCAATAGTATCTCTGCTGCAGAGTCTTGTTAGAATTCTTCTGTCATTTAAAGCTTGGGTACATTCCTGAAGTCTGTCATAGAGGTTTATCTTCCTAACTTGTCTGAATTCAGAGATGGAGCTTCTTTGTCACATATGAAACACGTTTTTCTCTCAAAAATGTTTCTATGTAGCTTGGTTTGGCATTCTACCAGCTGAGAACATTCTGTTCCTCTTTTTCTAACACTCCAGTTTCATGGTGTTGAGCATGAAGCATCAACTTTAGTGATACTGCGCCTTGTTGCTCCTTAGTTTCTTTAATGCCACCACCATCATCAAACCTGTCTGGATCCAGAACAATAGGCATCTCATTAATTGCATGAAAGGGGAGAATATCAGTAATAATTATAGTGTAGCCATCATGTTTTTGTGGTTGTTTTGCGCAACATGACTTGATCTCCTCATACTTCTAGCAAAAACAACACTTGCTCCTGTCAGTCTGGAATTTAGACGGTCTAGGATTTGTATTTGCCATTTTGGTGAATGTATTCAAGGTATCACAGTATGATAATTAATTGCATTCAGTGAATCAATGCCTAGGGTTTATCCTTTTACCACCTTGATCACAATCATGCCCAATAAGGTATGGTATACAACTAGGTTCAGGAATAAAAATAAATGACCCCAACCTAACCCGGTCGTGAATTCTGTAACATTTAAGTACCATGCAATCTACACAATCCAATTAATCACATACAAAGCAATGTAAAGACCCGGTCCCCTATGATAGGCTCTCCCGTTCTGGCATACTCTGTCAATTCAGATGCAGTCTTCTAACAAAATAACTGTTGTAAACAACGTGTAATCTACAGTAGTTAACGGTTTCGGGATATTTAGATACCATGTGAGACAAGAAACTTCTTACCTAGGTACACCAAGTAATTGTTCAGCTGATACTGAACTCCATGCTCAGTTTCACAGCAGCGGTGCCATTCAATGTGCCCTAGCTTTATTGGTACAAGAAAATCATCGACTAAGTCCATGGTTCCTAATTCGGATTTTACATAGTAACAAATGTATGATTTGACACCAAGATCATTCAAATAAAACAGGTCTTTGCAATTTTATTTCAAAATGCAATATTTCTGTATACTCAATGATGTCCATGTTGAAAAATGGCGTCATCTTCAATTTTTAGGTGGCTAACGGGTTTTATCAAAATAACAGCCCCCAAGGAGTAGGCTATGTGTGTCACTTTTGTTGTTTATGACCTCCTGAAAATTTGCCGTTATTTGCTCTATTGTTTTTCATAAGTTCTGTAGGCTGTTCACTTCCTTTGGGAGAGCGAAAGACTCTGATTTAACTGTTTTCCGGCTAAGATTATCTTCAACTCCTGTATGAAACTACTCCCTCCAAATGTTTACAAGTATTAGTCAGGACGTTGCACGCAAAATCTTCTCAGCAAACGATTACGTAACAAGATCAGTATCGTGAAATATCTGTGTAGTGAGATTTCACCATTTGCATTCTCTGAGGATGGTTAAATACAATTCTTCCTTAAGACCCTTTGAAATTCCTATATTTCAGTAATTCTTGCCATTTCTTCCTATGATGTCAAAGGCATTTTATTTGGGGGTTATAGCTATTCAATAACATATAAATTGGCAGAATACCGAAATTTCGAAGAAATAGACCAAATTATTGAGAAAAGAGGAAAGGAAGCAGAAGTGAATATTACGGAAAGCTAATAATTTCAGTTAATACAAACATTCATGGCTTTATTGCATTTTCCGTAGTATTGTAAAATCTCACGTATTCAATCAGCGAAAGAGACTGGAAGGGCCATAGAGCTGACTGTATGACCTTTCCAGTCTGTGCATTTATAAACATTGGATCTCTGTAGTGTATTTAATACTTACACTGCACACCAGCGTAAGTGTAAGTGCAGTGTAAGTATTGAATATACTACGAAGAGCTAATGTTTATACTTACACAAACGTATATATATATATATATATATATATATATATATATATATATATATATATATATATATATATATATATATATATATATATATATGTATATATATATATAT
The DNA here is from genome assembly GCF_036898095.1 of Palaemon carinicauda. Taxonomy (NCBI): domain Eukaryota; kingdom Metazoa; phylum Arthropoda; class Malacostraca; order Decapoda; family Palaemonidae; genus Palaemon; species Palaemon carinicauda. The sequence goes on along the minus strand of NC_090732.1, from coordinate 99,358,260 downwards.
ATATATATATATATATATATATATATATATATATATATATATGTATATATATATATATATATATATATATATATATATATATATATATATATATATATATATATATATATATATATATATATATATATATATATATATATATATATAGTACGTTTGAGTATGTATAATCATTACATAAATGTTATATATTCCTCAGTTACACAACAAACCAGCTAAGGTAAAAAAGACCCAGGAACACACGCAATTTTAAAATTAGTTTGAATAGTTTGTGGTAAAAAAAAATGATTAATTGCATGATCAGCAAGAAGCCTCATATTGGAGGAATTAATTGGCACAGAGTCACAATGAAGCCTGAATACTAAGGAAGAGAGTGAATGAAGTTTATTAATCTCTGAATCTTTATTAAAACTGAATGGTTTTTGCACCTCTCTTCACTAATGCAATTTGCATAGCCACTGCAGTAGCTTGGCACTTGTACATCAGGCGCTGATGACCTTGGTCAATGTGATGTAATATATCTCTCTCTCTCTCTCTCTCTCTCTCTCTCTCTCTCTCTCTCTCTCTCTCTCTCTCTCTCTCTCTCTCTCTCTCTCTCTCTCTCTAAAATCAGCACCATAGTATCTTAAATAATTTAAAACTGTGATTTCCCTTCTAACGTAAACAGTGTTATTAAGTGCGATGGAGCAATACATACGAAATTTCAGTATTCTGCCAATTTATATGTTATTGAATAGCTATAACCCGCAAAATAAAATGCTTTTGACAGCATAGGAAGAAATGGCAAGAATTACTGAAATATAGGAATTTCAAAGGGTCTTAAGGGAGAATTGTATTTAACCATCTTCTTCTGTATACATTAACTTCAAGTGTGATTTCAAACGGGTGTCATATTTTTAATCATGGGCATAAGAGCCTTTTTCTATGTAGGGGAGGGGGCTAAAGTTGAAATGGGAATGAGGGCGAGGTATCTTTGGGCCCTTCCCCAGGAGAATTCAATGAGGTAAGGCCCGTGATGCGATTTCCTGGCATCTGTGAGCAGAATGTAGCGACAACAAAATCATATTTTGGACGATTTTTATGTGACCGATAATTACAATGTGTACACAATAACTGTCATAAAACACCGCTAGCTCTACTTATTGAATTTATCTAAAGCATACAGACGATGTTGATTCTGTGCTATAAACTCATTCACAAGATCGATCAAGTTAAGGCTATAGATTTTTAAGCATGTGTTTTTTCTTACGATTTAGTATGTGCCTATAAATACATACATACGTACATACATACATGCTGTACATACATACATACACATACACACAGACACACATATGTATATATTATATATATATATATATATATATATATATATAGATAGATACATATATATATATATATATATATATAGATAGATATTTATATATATATATATATATATATATATATATATATATATATATATATATATATATATATATATATATATATATATATATATATATATATATATATATATATATATATATATATATATATACAATCTTGTTATTGGAGGTACTCTTTTCCAGCACAAGGACATCCACAAATGTACATGGACTTCACCATGTAGCAATTGCGAAAACCAAATAGATCACATAGCCATTAATAAAAAGAGAAGGAGGACTGAGAAATGTCAGAAGCTATAGATGTGCAGATATTGTTAGTGATCACCAGCTCCTCATTGCCACATTAAAATTAGAGCTGAAACCATCCAACAAAAAAGTATATAGAATACCTAGGTTTGATACAACTAAACTTCTATGAAATGAGCACAGAGAAATTGATTTGCAATGTTAAGAGTCTTTAAAAGAAGAAGGGCAGACAATTAACATATATCAGTCAGTTGGTAGTGAAGTTTTAGGACATCCAGTTACAAGGAGAAAGCCATGCATCAGAGGATACTTTGGATACTATTACTAGTAGACGAAGATAGAAATTGATTGTAGAAATTTTTCGAGGAGGTAATGAAAATTAGAAGATAGAGCATGCTAAGTATTCAAGTATTGATAGTTAAGTTAAAAGGAAAGCCAGGAATGACCGGAGAGAATATTTAGACAGGAAAGCAGATAAGACTGACAAAGCTATAAATTCAGGGAGCGGCTATGGTGTAAAAATTGCTCATAAATTTATAAATTGAATCTCTACAGGGGTAAAGAAGAAGAATCATAAACCCCTAAAAAGAAAGATGGATCTGTTATATCAACAGAAGATGAAGAAAGGTAACGTTGGATGGAACACTTTACTGACGTCGTGGATAGGCAATATACAGGAAATAATTTGCTTGATACACCTGAAGCTGAGGTCGACCTTGATGTGCTTATGAATGAATTCAGTGTGGTTGAAGTCGAAGTTAGCTTTAAAAAATTCAAGATATGGAAAGCCCCTGGATACAATGGAATAACTGCTTAGATGATATTGACCGAAAATTAAGTTAGTCCCAGAATACAAGATTATTTTGTAAAATGTTGTGTGAAGAGGCAAAACCTGATGAATGGGAGTGATGGGGAAGATGGCAAAAAAATGGAGGGGTGGCTGATTGCAATAATTATAGAGTCATCACACTTACGACATTTGTCATGAAAATAATAAGTATGCTTATTCTAAAGAGACTATAGAGAAAGATTGATGAAAAGCAGAGAGATGAACAAGCAGGATTTAGACAAGGTAGAAGTTATACTGACCAAATTTTTAGACATGTTGCACAGCAATGTGTAGAATATAGAAATCCACTTTTGATAACATTTGTGGAGTATGAAAAAGCCTTTGATGGTGTGCACCGGCCAATTTTGTGGAGAGTTCTTATTAATTATTTATGTTTAATTAAGTTTGTTCATGAGCATAGTAAGTGCAAAGTTAATGTTAGTGGAGTCCTTTCAAATGAATATCCAGTGAAAAGTGGAGTACTCTAAGGGAATGTGTGGCCACCTATGTTGTTTATTCTCCTGATGGTTTTTGTAATGCATAGAAGAGTTTGGATGATGAAGGATTGGGCCTGATTGGTAATATTAGATTAGCTGACTTAGAGTATGCTGATGATTCTGTCCGTATTACCAGAACAACACAGTATTTGCAATGCTTGCTTACCAGAATACATGAAATATCACATGAATTTCGGCTTAAGATAAATAGAAGAACGTCAGAGATGATGAGAACGTAATTTGAAATGGAAAATGAAATTAAATATTATTGGAAGGTGAAAGAATTAATGGAGTAGAATCATTCAAATGTTTAGGAACTGTGATCTCTGACACAGGGTCTTTAGAATTAGAATTTAATAAATGATTGAAAACGTAAACCAGACAGTGGAAAGGTTAAGTAAAATGTGGAAATCAAATTGCCTCAAGCTGTATATAAAACCAGGCTATATATCAGTTTAATGAGATCGGTGTTACTGTATGGATATGAGTCGTGATATTACAATGAAACAATATCCAATAGATTTAGTAGTTTTGAGAACAAACCCATCAGAAGAATTTTGGGAGTGAAATGGCAGGATAGGATTAGAAATGAAGCTCTAAGAGAGATTATTCGAGTTTCATATGTGGATGAGATCATGGTGAGGGGTAGATGGAGATGGTTTGGTCATGCTCTTCGCACTCGCCAAGACCCAGGCCTACATGATTGAAGTTTATGAAGCGGGAAGTGGGATATGGTTAATGAAGAAGTATTGCTCCTACACCAATAGGTGAAGGAGCAGATGATATATATATATATATATATATATATATATATATATATATATATATATATATATATATATATATATATACACATATATATATATATATATATATATATAAAATGGATTTTGAGCGAAAAATCTATTTTTGGGTGAGATGGCCATGACATCCTGATGGAAGGTTCCTTTTAGCTTCCCAAGGGTATATATGACAACAGTGATATTCCCAGAGAATCAAACCAAAGGTTTCACAGAATTCTAACTTCTGGCACGAGTACCCTTAAGATTACTCTCAAGGGTATCGTACATAATCAGGGGACGTATTCTTGATACGCCACATGGTAATCTGCACCCCGAATAGCCTTTATGCTTCGAGGGGGATACGTGGCAGAATTAGAAGGGTAGCCGCAAGAGGTTACCCTGGTTCCCCTACTACTATCGTATCACAACCGCACCAACTCCCTCTGGCGGTCATTCTTTGTAGCATTGAGCATGGTGCTACAGATACAGTAGTTCAGGGAGGGAAACTATGAAGATCTTTTCATAGAAAAGAAGGGTGAGTCCATCAGGACGTAATGGCCATCTCACCCAAAAATAGGTTTTTCGCCTCGCTCAAAATCCGTTTTTTGGGCTCAAGCCATGACCTGATGGAAGCAAAGAATTAATGTATCTGTGGATTTTCATCAGTGCCTTAACCTTGGAACAATATTTCTACGGCCAAAAGGGCCAATTGAGACCAATGACGTTACCGTTATCCATCATTATCACTAAGCATAACAATGTTAGTGCTTCCTGCCCCCTGCAGGGAAAAGTCATTTTTAGACGTTAGAAAAGGGGCCTCAAGGTAGCATATATTGTATGAACAAACATAAGTATATACTGAGAATACAAACGGTCTCAAGGCTTGTGTATATTGCGGAACCAATATCAGTGTCCTCATCCGTTGTTTGTAAGCATACAATGATATGAGAAATACTTACATGAGTAATTCAAGGAACTCTGGCATCTTAAACATGGAATTGTTGGGCGAATTAGGACGCAACTGCATTTTAATAGACATTTATTCCTAATAAATCACTACATGCTAAATAAATGTAGCATGATAAGGAAATTATACAAGAGACATACACAGAAATAAATGTTCCTTTTTTTTGAAAGGGGAAAATTGATGAGTGCCACTCTCAGACTGAAGAAAAGCTCTTTTAACAGGACTTTTCTTTATAATTTCTGTACATGAAATAGTCTAACAACACTGTGTACTATGTACACACGGCACTATTGGTATCCGTATAATTTCACACCTGAGATTCTGAACAGATTTGGTGTTACCATGGCAACACTTATTCAAAGAGAGGTCGAACGAAAAATGCTGACCCCTTCTCCCTTTAATTGATAGTCCCAATCAATTTACTGTTCATTGCAGAGCTAGACGACAGGGTCCAAAATAGCACCTGCCGCCACCACAAAATGCTTCAATCCATAGACTTGCTTAGCATAGTGTCTGTAAGACACACTGGACAACCTCCGATCAGTAAATGAGCGAAGAGGCTGAAGTCCACACACTGAAAGATTCAGTGATGAAGCAACTTTTCTCGGATCTTTATCTGCAGGAGTACTGTCAGGATCCGCTCCGCGAATAAGGTAGGTGAGCTTCGCCCTCAGTTATAGGGATAGTTTGATCCAAAGTTTTCTCCTGTAAAGAGCTGTTTCTCTTGAAGTCTGAAGTTATAGAACTTAGACACTCTAGCAGACCTAGAGAGACATCTTCTTTCAGAGGGCAGATTCTCCAGGAACCCCATCTCTTAGTGGGTAGGTCGTCCTTAGTGAGAAAGGTTGGATCAGGAAAGAGATGCAGTTCTCCCACTTAATGTGGCCCTCATCCCCAGATAGGGCCACTATTTCACTAACTCTAGCCCCAGAGGCTATAGCGAATCGAAAAATAACCTTTTAGGGTAGATCCTTAAGGGAACAATCCTCATTGTTCACAGGTGAGACATAATGTAGGACCTTGTCCAAAGACCATGAGATGGGCTCTAGTGGCGTTGCAGGCCTAAGCCTGCACATGTTTTCGGAATCTTATTAAAGATTTCATTCATCAGATCCATTTAAAGGGCATATAGAAGAGGTCTAGCAGGGGCTGACTTGCACATAGATATTGGTCCATGGATCCAAAGATCCAATCAAGTGACCTCTCTCGCAAAGTCGGCCCTACCCTTGGTGCTTACTCAAGGGTTTATATGGGGACAAGGCCGAAGAACTAGACTTCTCATAGTATCCAAGGATACACTGCCTCCTTTCTCAAAGGCCATCGTGCTTTTGGCCGCCAGACCTTGAATATAGGGGTGGACAGAGAAGAACAGGCAGAAGATCATGAGATTGCTTTCGGTCCCTATTGCTTTACAAAGCCACTTACTTTTCCCAAGAAGACTCGTATTGTCTTCTAGTTGACTAGACTTGTATTCTTCAAGGATTTCTATTTTGCCTTTTGAGATCCCAGTCTTTTTCCTAACCATTAAGGGCAAGGAATTCATAAGATGAAGGGATCAGGTGTACCGTGATAAATCGAAGGCAGAAAACTTCTGAACCTCCTGGATGATATATATATATATATATATATATATATATATATATATATATATATATATATATATATATATATATATATATATATATATATATGTTCTTCATTTCCAATTTTTTAATCTTTACATTTTTAATAGCTTTTATAATTTTAATTCCATCTAATTTTTAGTTTACAGAAGACATGTATCTAATGATTTAGATTATATCCATGTTATTTATTATTGATTTTAAAGTATAGTGATAAGGTATGAAGATGAAAACCACACAAACAGTAACACTGCATTTGAAATCGAACCTGGCAACGTACAATGTAACTAAGGATATAGTAGGGTTGAGTGAAATAAAAACTGGGAAATCTTAAATAGAGTTAAAAGAGCGTCATATGTTTTGATTCAGAGGATATGAAAAGAACAAAGAAAATAAAGTAGATTTTCTTATCAATAAAATATTGTAAGTAACAGATAAATTTTATAGTTTCAGTGATAGAATTGCAAGATTGATTATAAAACTAAATAAAAAGATCTGTCAAACGTATGCACCAACAACATTCAATCCTGAGGAAGAAATTGATTTTCTTAATAAAGATCTGAAGATATCTTGAATAAACATAAGACTAAATTTACATCTGCTTTAGGTGATTTATATGCTAAAGTAGTTCAAAAGAAGAGAGGAAAATCAGTTGTAGGCAAATTTGTAGTTGGCACAAGAAATGATAGAGGAGACATACTAGTAGAATTTGCAGAAAGAAGCAGTTTAAAAAGCATGAAAACCTTCATAGAGAAGGGAAAAACGAAATTGATTTGATTTTTAGGTAAAAAGGTTAATTTAGTTAAAGATGGAACAGTGTTGAACAAGTTAGTCAAAGGACCATAGAATGGTGATTTGTAAGATTTGTCTGTATCTAATGCTATGGTCACGTGTCAGGGAATGCCACTGCCCGACATGTAAAAGATGGATTTTGGAGTATTTTCGGGCGGTGGCTGAACGGCAATCGCCACCATTAATCGGTGGCAGTCCACCTTTTGCACGCCGGGGGCTCACCACTGAAGTTTTAACAAAAAGTTGAAATTTCTCGGGCGCCGGCGGATTTGTTTGAAACATTTGTGGTCGTGCGTGGCTGCCAGGTCGTATTTTTGTATATGGCGATCACCTTGCTGCGACTTTCCGGCAGCAGGGCGAAAATTCTTACATCGGCGGGTAAAAAGGCCAGATAATTCGCGCGATGATTGTCCTGATCCAATTACTGCATGGCAGTCACCAGGCAGCAGCCACACATGCACCCTGTAGCGGCAGGGTGATTGCCGAAAATCGGGTGGTCATTCGACGGTGATGGGAGGGGGGAGGGGGAGGGGGCGCAGGACGCTCTCCCTGCGCTCTCCCGATGATTTTTTCCTTTATGGTGGACCTATATAAAGATTGGGACTATTCTTTTCTTTGGAGGCATTTTGCAATTTTAAAATTGCAAGTGATAAATTATAAACACTACTGAAAAAATAGCACTGTCACGGAGAAAAGGCGAATGCAAACTGTGCTGATGCTGCTGAAATCCCGGCCTCATATACTCCTCGTGAGAGTGCGCAGGCTCCGCCGACATTTCAAGGGAACTGCCGCCGACTGGTTGCCGGCCCATGGAGTTGAGTTGTATCGTTCGGTGGCCGGCCGCCCACCTTTCATTCCGGCTGTCACCAGCGCGCCATTCCTGCACACGGCCTTTCATTGGGCGGGCACCGATCGGTTTTCTGTGAAGTCACGGCCAACGGAAAATTTGAAATCGGCTTTTGGCACCGGCCAGCATCTGATAGAACTGTGAACACTAGCATTTTTAAAACAAAATTCGGCCGGCCACTCTTGGGGTATGACCTTTCCCATGTCGGCCACCAATATAAAAAATCCGGCGGTGGCATTATGAAATGTGACCATAGCATAAGGAAAGAAAAATTAAAATTGATTTTAAGAAAATAGACACTTTAGATAAGGGAAAACTCTGAGTATAGTTTAGCAATAAAATCATGTACTTCCAGCTACATGATGAAATGGAAGCAAGTAAAAGAGAAATTAACAGTAATTTAATTTTTTTTTATTGTAATCAACACAAGAGATAGATGGAAAAGTTCCTAAACAAGGTTGAAGAAAACTATCAAAAAGGCCAAAAACCTAATAAAGAAGGTATTGGAAATGAAGGTAAAATCCAAGGGATGAAATACAGTTAGCAGTACTATCCAAACTAAAGAAACAACTTAAAAACCTAAGACATCAGTTAACATAATCAGACTAAAATGAAGGAAACACTAAATAAAGGAAGAAGTATCAAGTTAATAAAAAGATGCTTGGAACATGGCGCCAACAGATATTTGCTCCAAAGAATGAAAATGGAAATACTATTTACAAAAGAGATGGAGTGATAAAAATTGCAGAGGATTTCTATGCAATGCTATACAACAGTGATAAAAGAGATGACTTTGCCAATAAAAGTAATGAAATACTTGAGCTGGTACCAAAAGTAACATTCAAGAAAACATTAAAAGGCATTAAAAGAGGCAAACTAGAAGAAGATGGCCTAACAATTATTTTATAAAAGGTTATAGGATATCTCACAGTAGTAACACTTGCTGAACTTTACACAAAATGTTCGCAAGACTGCTCTATATCTACAGCTTGGAAAAACGCTATCATTATGTTAATTCACAAAAACGGAGAAACAAAAGACTTGAGACATTACCGCCCAATAATTTTACTCTCGGTAATATATAGAATATTTGCAAAGATTATACTAGGCCGAATGGAAAGACAGCTAGACGTCATCCAAGAGAGCAATCATTTAAAGACTATGAGAATGCTTTTGATTTTGTCAAAACTTTTAACAGTAATGAAAGCCCTTCTAAAGCAAGCAATAGATCAATTTTATTAGAACATTTGAGGATATCTATACGGTTAGTACTGGAGTCCTAAAACTACATAAAGATGGTGAGAAAATTCCTATCGAGAAAGAAGCTAAACAGGGAGATCTCTTCTCTCCTAAATTATTTACAGCATCCCTAGAAAAAGTTTTTAAAAATTTAGATTAGGAAAAAGTAGGAATTAAAATTAATGGGGAATATCTTAATAACTTAAGATTTACAGATGACATAGTTCTATTCAGTAAATCAAAGGAGGCACTGCTAAAGATTATAAAAAATTTGAATAGATAAAGCAGAAACGTAGAACTGAAAATGAATATGAGTAAAACTAAAATAAAGTTAAATGAAATATAGAAATAACCTTTAGGAATTGCTAATGAATTTTCGTCCATAGAACAGACATTAATGGTTTCCCCAGGGTATGAGACCGATTTTAAAAGGAGGATAATCTCGGGGTGGAGACCTTTTGGTAAACAAAATGAGATTATGAAAGCTAAAATGCCACTTTCTCTTAAAAGAAAAGTATTTAATAAGATGATCCTGCCAGTATTAACTTATAGATCAAAGAACCTTGGAGCCTTATTAAAGCCTTAGAACTTAAGCTAGTTACACCTCAAAGAGCTATGGAAAGAATAATGATGTGATTAACACCAAGTGACAGAAAAGATACGAGAGCAAACTAAAGTTGAGGATATTCGAACATGTAAGAAAAAGAAGTAGACATGGGCAGGACATATAATGAGAATGAAAGACAATAGTTGGACCTAAAGAGTAATAGAATGGGCCCCTAGAGATTATAAAAGAATCAGGGGAAGGAAGAGAAAACGATGGATTGACGAATTAAGAAAGTTTCCGGGTGTGGACTGGCACAAAAAGACCATAAACAGACGCAGTGGAAGGACATGTCTGAGGCTTCTGTTACGCAGTGGACTAGTAATGGCTGATGATGGTGATATACATATACATATGTAAATGTGCATATATATATATATATATATATATATATATATATATATATATATATATATATATATATATATATATATATATATATATATGTATGTATACAGTTATATGGATATGATGTATATATACTAAATTTAAGCGATTCAGCATGTTTAATCTTTTTCGAATTAAAAGATACAAAAGTAAATTTTCAACAAAAAAGTGAAGGTGCTATAGACCCCCTAGCCACCCCCGGCTCTTACGCCTTTGTTAATATTCCTGTTAATCTAATAATGATTAAAATTAGAAATTCCAGTACACCTATAGAACCAAATCAGGGTTCTTCCTCTTAGGCAAATACACCACAAACCTTAAGGAGTTAAAAAGTCATCTCGAAGCTCTCAAAGCCGCTTGTAAACATTGAGATGAAAGGAAAGAGTCAACACCAGAAGGAAAAGTGTTGAGATTCCTCTTAATGGAATGGCACGGAAATGCTCTTTGAGATATTTGTCAAGCCATCACCCTTTACTTCCTCCTTCCCATCCCGACTCTCCTTTCTCGTCTCGTCCTTCCTTCCTTAATTTTTTTTTTTCTTTTTGAAAAAGTTAAAGTGGCTCCATCATCTCCGAAGTGGCCAGACACCAAGAGGGGAAAGTTGTCTCTGGTTCGTTAATTAAGAGGAAAACCCATCATGCGTGATTTTGAAATTTACTCTTTGGTTTTCATATTTTAATTTCTTACATAAAATGCAATACTTGTCTCAGAGAGCAAATATTACAAAACCGGAAATTGTAATAATATTAATTTTATCATAACGTTTCAATGGTTCTTGGTTTGAAATTTCACTGAAGACATGCAAAAAGTGGTGTATGAGAAGTGTTTAATTTCGGAAATTTTGGTAGTATGGAATTCGTCTTACTATTTTATGCAAATTCCAAATTCTTTCTCTGAAACGAAAACTTGTTTCAGAACTGATCGTTTAAGAACCTTCGCAGTGTTTTGTATTTAGTTACCCATGAAAATTAAACAGCGCGGTTTGGAGGTGTTTCTTAACATGTTGTATCTGTTTTATTTCCCCTGGTGCAAAAAAAAAAAAAAAAAAAAAAAAAAAGGGAAATGTTACCATTTTAAGAGACTTATAAGGGATTAGCAAGTCATACCACAAAAAAAAAAGACATAATTTGTGCACTAGAAGTATAGAATTGTTTGACGATATTGCCGATTATGATGTACTCGACATGTTTTATTTTTAAACCTCTTATACCTTAAGGATCTAATCTTCAGGTATTTATCCATACAGTTGTTAGCATACTGTTTTCTCGTTTAGTTATTAGTAGGGAGCTTGCAATATATGATTGAATTTTAAGCACATTCAATGGTGAAAGCTTCAATAGTGATTTTTTTACATATATATCATACACAAAGGTTATTAATTTGGAACTATGCGTTGAAAATTAACCTCTATTAGGTACCTCAATTTGAAACATTGTAATATATTGTCAGTATTCTAATTCTCCTTGTAAGAAGAAGAAAACCATGGATATCAAATGGGACATGGGATACTATAAAAAGGAGACAAAGACAGAAATTGATTGTTGAGAGTGTTTTAGGAAGTAATGTAAATTATAATGTAGAGCATGCAAAGTATTCCAATATCGATAGTGAGGTCAAAACAAAAGTCGGGACTGATTGGAGAGAATATTTAGACAGGAAAGCAGATGAGACTGACAAACCTATAGATTTTGGTAGTGGCTATGGTGTAAGAATTGCTCATAGAATTATTAAAAATCTCTACTGGGCAAGGAAGAAGCATATACCAATCAAAATAAGGGAGAGATCTGTTATAACAGAGAATGAAGAAAGACAACGTTAGATGTTACCCTTTATTTAGACCATGAATAGGAGATACAAACGGAATAATTTGATTGATATATCTGAAGCTGATGAAGACCTCGATGTCCTCTTGAATGAGTTCTGTTTGTTTGAAGTCGAAGTTATTATTAGGAAACTCAGGAGATGGAAAGCCCTTGGTAACGATGGAATAAGAACTGAGATGATACTGGCCGAAATTGAAGTGACCCCCCAGAATACTTAGAAGATTATTTTGTAGCATGTGGCATGAAGAGGCAAAACCTGATGAATGGAAATTAGGTCTGTTGGTGAAAATGGCAGAAAAGGAGACCTGACTGATTGCAATAATTATAGACATCACACTTGTGTCAGATGTCATGAAAATATATAGCATGCTTATTTTAAAGAGACTAGAGAGAAAGATTGATGAAAAGCTTAGATATGAACAAGCAGGATTTAGAAAAGGTAGAAGGTATACTGATAAAATTTTCATTTTGAGACATGTACAATGTGTAGAGTATTGAAATCCACTTTTGATGGCCTTTGTGGACTATGAAAAAGCTTGATAGTGTGCACCGGCCAATTTTATGGAGAGTCCTGCGTTGTTATGGAATTCCACTTTATTATGTAAATTTGATTAAGTCTGTTCAAGAGCATAGCCAGTGCAAAATTAATGTTAGTGGTGTCCTATCAAGTGAATATCCAGTGAACAGCTTAGTACTCCAAGGGAATGTGTTGTCACCTATGTTGTTTATCCTTCTCCTGGATTTTGTAATGCGTAGAACAGTCAGAGATGATGGAGAAGGATTGTACTGGATTGATGATAGGAAATTAGCGGACCTAGAGTATGCTGATGACGCTGCCCTTATTAGCAAAACACCATAGGACTTGTAATGCTTGCTTACCAGAATGCATGAAATATCACACGAAGTTGGGCTCAAGATAAATAGAAAAACGACAGTGATGATGAGAACGGAATATGCAATGGAAGATGATATATCATTGGAAGGAGAAAGGATTAATGAGGTAGAATCATTAAAGTATTTAAGAACTATGATCTCCAATACAGGGTCATTAGAATTGGGTTTTAGTGAAAGATTGAAAAAAGCAAATCAGCCAATGTTTAGGTTAAGTAAAATTTGTAAATCAATTCGCCTGAAATCACATAAAAATCATACTATATATCAGTTTAATGTGATCTGTTACTATATGAACATGAGTTGTTGTATGACAATGAAACAATCTCCAACAGATATAGTAGATTTGAGAACAAAGCCCTCAGAAGAATATTAGAAGTTAAATGGCCATATAAAGAGAAAATATGAAACTATAAGAGATATTACTCAAGTCCCATATGTGGATGAGATCATGGTGAGGGGTAGATGGAGATGGTTTGGGCATGTTCTTTGCACTCCCCGAGAGAGATTAGTTCACCAAACATTCAACTGGGCTCCACAAGGCACTAGAGGAGTTGGAAGACCGAGGCCTACATGGCTGAGAATATGCAGCGTGAAGTGGCAGATGATGAGTGGAGAAGTATTGAATTAAAAGCTCAAGATAGAGACGACTGGCGAAATCTAACCGAAGCCCTTTCTGTCATTTGGGGTATGAGGAGATTATGATGATTCTAATTCATCAGACTTGCCATAATGTCATGGGGCTCAATATTCAAAGTGTAAAATTCTCTGAAATGTAGGATTAGTAGTATTCTAGGCATTTTTATAACGCTGCCGACTTGAAGTCAGAAAGCGGCTGGAACGCTGCATAAGGCTAATTTTACCATTATAGTTTCTCTAGAGGTTTTTCCGCTTTGATTTAATCCTTTTTCATCGTGTAATTTTATGGTAATCTTGGTTTAATTTTGGATGATAATCATAAAGATTAAAGCATGTAGTACATGATGACTAAAACTTAAGCAAATGTCTTTATTTGTATTTCTAACCATTTGCTTAAACAAATTAAACGGCCGACTTATGAGTTATCAACGTTTGCTTCATTTAAAATTAATAAAGTTCAGAAATTGCACATTCCTCGAAGCATTTATTTGAAAACCTTAAGGCAGCTCGCTAGCATGTCTCCAACTTTGAAAATTAAAAAAATTATAAAAATCACCATACAATTCACCAAGTGAATACATGAATCTATATGGATATATTAAAAGAAATGTGGAATGTCTGGCATTACATTTTGTAGGTGAATAGGAAGAAACACTTGGAGGTGCTATATCAAGAAATAAGTGAATGAAAATATTTTTGAGGTATGTATCAGATAAAGACTACCAAAGTTGTATAGGAGGGTGGATTGGCATTCCTCAAAATATTGTTAGCAATTTTTTCTCAAAAAAATTGTGAAAATAATTCATCTATGGCTCAGACAATGAAATGAGTGTTATTTATGAAAAGTTGTCAAATAAATAAAAGTTTCCTGAATTTAAATGATATGGAGATGGTTACTTAAATAGGAAAAGATTTGCACGTATCAGTGTCCAAGGCATGTGTAATGTCCACGAAATGTTCACTAGCATTGATGTTCAAAATGCTAAGTAGAAAATATAGATATTGTAATTGGGGGATATTCGGGGCTCGATCTGTAACTGTTTCAAGAGAGAAAGATGGTTTTTGGAAAGCCTTGTACTTTTTTAGCATTTTTGATGGATAAACCTCACAAGATGAGAAAATTCACCAAGCTAGATGTGGATTGCACGAATACTGTATTAAAGATGAATTAGTAGAGGATAATATACCAGCTGATAAAATTTTTAAACAGGAATAAATTAAGGCCACTGTTAAGAAAAGTTAAAGAATAGATTTGGGAAAAGATGAATATGGACCTGTTATTCGGTACTTGGTCCAGCTTCCTTTAAAGGGTTATTTTAGCAGTAATACTTATTTATCTAAAACGAATATTTACCATCTTCCTGTTCATTAACACTCTCATTATCAATGGCTTATCAACTGATTGCAAGTAGAGGAAGTTTTAGATATGATGAAATAGACATTGCTCTGATTCATGAACATGTTATAAATCACATGGAAACTTTTCAATATTTAAGTACGTTTTTCTAAACTATTATGAACTGCCTATTAATGGTAAGGGAGGGACAGCAACTATTGAATATCCGACTCAAATGTTTACCTACATCAAATTTCTAGGTTGTGTAAGATTACATTTTTATACTAAGGATAATGCGTTGACTTGGTATGTGTGCATTATCACTTTTCTTCTTTAAATTCTAGAGGAAAGAGAGACTATTTTTGTGCAGGCATTCTTCCTATTATAAAGAATTCTAGTAAGTTGATTTTTGGTGGGGAGTGGGACTGCATTATTCCAGAGAAAAATAAAGCCAAATTCTAAAAATACTGGCATTACTAGATAATTGCAACAGATTATAGTAGTTCTAAATTTAAAAGATGTGCAATAAAACTTTATGAGAGTATCACAGTATACATACATTAAAGATCCATATGCTTTGGGGTTAGACAGGTTATAAATTGGATATAATTTGAAGGATATTGATTATATTGATAATATGGATCTGATCCCCAAAATCATCCTTATTGGAAGTTGAATTAGTCTCTCTTAGAAGATGCGAGTGTGAAGAAAGACTTCAGTGATTTCGTGGAGCAATTGAAAAGTAAAAAAGGATATTTTCCATATATTTTGTACTGGTGGGAAGTCTTTGCAAAGGTAGAAATTAAAAGGTTTTACATAATGGTAGATAATGTGAAGAAAAAGCTCAGGTGCGGTAAACCAAGTCTTAGAATGTAAGTTACAATATATTCGAGGGGCACATTAAATGAATATCGGAAGAACATTGAAAATACAATTTTTCAAACAATATTATTCTTATCATTACTTGCTAAGCTACAACCCTAGTTGGAAAAGCAGGTTGCTATAAGCCCAGGGGCCTCACCAGGAAAAATAGGCCAGTGAGGAAAGGAAACAAGAAAATATAGAATATTTTAAGATCAGTAACATTAAAATGAATATTACCTATATAAACTATAAAAACTTTTAACAAAACAAGAGAAAGAGAAATTAGATAGAATAGTGTTCCGGAATGTACCCTCAAGCAAGAGAACTAACCCTAGACAGTGGAAGACCATAGTACAGAGGTCATGGCACTACCCATGACTAGAGAACAATGGTTTGATTTGGGAGTGTCCTCCCAGAAGAGCTGCTTACCATAGCAAAAGAGTCTCTTCTACCCTTACCAAGAGGAAAGTAGCCTCTGAACAATTACAGTGCTGTAGTTAACTACTTGAGTGAAGAAGAATTGTTTGGTAATCTCAGTGTTGTCAGGTGTATGAGGACAGAGGAGGGTATGTAAGGAATAGGCCAGACTATTTGGTGTATATGTAGGCAAAGGGAAAGAACCGTAACCAGAGAGAAGGATCAAATGTAGTACTGTCTGGTCAGTCAAAGGACCCCATAACTCTTTAGCGGTAGTATCTCAATGGGTGGCTGGAGCCTGGCCAACCTACTTCCTACAATAGATGGTATTGGAGATGAATTTGTGGAAAGAGTTGACTTCAAGCAATAATGAAAATTTTACACTCTGAAGAAAAAAAATATAATCAAATATGTAATTCAAAAGCAAAATAGAATGCAATGTAAGACGTTAGGTTTCACAAAATGAAGGCTCAATTACAATATTAAAATAGGATAAGGATGAAAACAAATTAAACAAATAGAGGCCAATAACTTAACTGCGTGACTCTAGGATAGTTTCAAAGGTTACAACCAAACAGATTAGGTGATTAATCATAACCAATTTTGTTGAGTCCTTAATAGGAATATTGTCCATTGTAATATATTTTTACGAGATATAGTGCCCTATGTAGATTTAGGAGATAAGAAATATATAATTCTGAAATTGGACTGTTACAAGGTTTTCGATATTATGATTATTCCATTTATGTTGAAAGTACTCGACAGATTAGATTATGGTCAAATCTCTATCAAATTATTTGATATCCTATGTATGGATATGTCCAGGCCACCCTGGACAGAGGATCAAATGTATATTATTAGTACATTGAGGATTCCTCGCTAACGGGAGGAGGCGATGGTGGCTGGTATAACACAAACATAAGCTACCAGTGTCTAGCGATGGCGGATAGGGCAGCCGGTTGGGACTACAGTCCACCCCAAAGCCAAAGCAAAGTTCTTCAAAGGAAGGCAACCGTGTTACCTCATACGAATGGGAAAAAGGCACACTAATAGATGATGATGATGATGAAGGACATTATTTTCAACTAATGTTTACCCAAAGCAAGGTGTAATTTGAGTGGCACATTATTGGAATGTGTATGCTCAGTTTTAGTAGGGTCAGCATTTAGAGTACCTGGCTCATCATGAAGAATGTTAGTAAAATATTATTGGTTGTCCTGAACTCTGTAGTGGAGCAGAGCTTTTGAAAAATCTTTCAGTTGTGGCAGAAATTGTTAAATTTGGCATGCAGCTCCCTTTGGTCATGCTAAAACATAATCAGGATGGGGACACCCTAGGACGCCCCGTGGATTCCATATCCTCACAGCCAATCCCAAACAATTCATATCTAAGAAAATATTTGGTAGATTTAGGTTATTTAAAGGGGTATTCTTATAGTTTTTAGGTTGTTTAGTTGATATAGATATTATTTGGAATGCTCATAGTGCATAATTACCATTTAAATTGAAGTTTTATCAATTTCAAGTTGTATTTTTTTTCTGAACGTGAATTAATGCTAATCATCCATTTTAGTTATAGGTTTTTATAACAATGAATGTAATTAAAAGAGGTTTTTTTCAGGCCATTATAACATTCATGAAAGAGATATCAACATTCAATTTGTAATATTTTTATGCATTTGCTGAGACTGAACTTGGTTTCCCCCATTTCCTAGAATTACTAAGAAGAGCAGCCTTTTATCTGTTTTGGCATGGTGACACTAGAGACATATATCGAACGATTTTTGCCCATTGTCGAAATAATTTTGAGTCTAAGTGTACAAAGACCAGAAAACTGGCAAAATACCAGTCATGTGAACACTCAAATGATTTCATCTAAGGATATGAAGATGCCTCTGGTCTATATGATGGAAAAATGTCTTTGTTCACATGGAGACAAGAGTGCGAGTCGGCAGTTTGGTTGTAACTGAGAAGCGAGGTGAATAGAACTAAACTATTAAACAACCATTGAGTTTATATACAGCAACTTGCAAGGAAGCATCACAAAAATGCAAACGTGATCAAGCTTGTGCTAACAGGATAACACAGGTTGGTCTATCAACAGTGCTGGGAAGAGTGAGTGATAAGATATAACAGGACATACGTGTTAAATGGGGGCCATGCTCTTGAGAGGTGTAATGTAGGTGGGTCATCTTGCAGGAAATACGTAGGTTTAAGGCATCAAAACAGACCCAGTCTTTTTTGCCACAAAGGTTCATTAAGATCGCCTTCATTGTTCAATGGATCACAAGAAAAGGCCCTGTGTAAGGTGTTGTTAACAGTTGTTTGCTGGTGTTGTTGCGCAGGAAAACGTGAAATGCTTTGTATAAATCTGTAAATATGTGTTGCTTCGCTTGGAGCTTGCAAGTCTAGCGGCATGGAGTAAATTTTCCCACAGTGGGTCATAGGCACTGGAGATTGATGAAGGAGGTTGTAGACAGAAAAAATTTGGAAGGAACGACCAACGGGTCGCCATGTACCATTTCAACTGCCAAAACATCCTAGGCATCTTTAGAAGTGGTCCTTGTTCCACGAGGGCCCAGGGAAGTTGGGTAAACCAGTTGGAGTTCTTGGAGCATGACATCAAAGCTGCTTTGAGGGTGCGATGAAATCGTTCAACCATTCCGTTGGCAGTAGTGTTGTAGGCAATTGTCTGTTGTAGAGTGATTCCTAGAAGATTTGCTAATAACATCCACAATTGAGAGGTGAAAGCCTGCTCGAGTACTGCACCAGTAGTGACGCTGGCATCAGTAGAGAGAAGAAGTGTCTGTGGAACAGGAAAAGTGAGAGCAGTAGTGGTTTATTGGGCATTCTCTGCGTTGCGGAAGACCGCTTCTTGAAAGGGACCCCACTTCAGGTCCTTTGGCTTGCCCTTGAGGGAGGCGTGGAGGGGGACAAGAGTAGCGGTGATTACAGACAGGAAGAGATGATAATAGTTTATCATGCCAAAGAATTCTTCCAGTGCTTTGATGGTCGAGGGCGTGGGGAAGTTGTGAATGGCTGCTAACTACTTAGGGAGTGGGTGGACTACTTCAGGAGTGATATGCTTTCCTAAGAATGGTATTTCGTTGGCACCAAAGGTACACTTATACCAAACTAGAAGGCCTTCCTGTTGTAAGCGGTCAAGCACGATGCGTAGGTAATGGAAGTGTTCCTCTTTGAAGGAAGAGAACACAAGTATGTCATCAACATATCATACGTAGAAGGGGAGATCCCCTAAGATTCCATCCTTGAGACGTTGAAAAGTGCCCCCAGCATTATGAAGACCAAAACAGGAGTAATTCAAGGTTTATGTACCAAAGGGGGTGGTGATGACAGTCTTGGGGATTTCTTCTGGGCTCATGGGGACCTGATAATTACCCTTTAGGAGGTCAAGCTTGTAGTAAACCTTTGCTTTGTGCAAGTAGGGGGTCATGTCGACTATGTTTTGGAGGGGGTAGTGATTTAGTTCTGTCTGCATGTTCAACCGCCTATAATCTTGACATGGATGCAGGGAGCCATCTTTCTTCAGGGCAATGTATAAGGGTGATGACCATGGCCTAGAGGCCATTTGGCAAACACTCATTTCTTCCAATTCGGTGAATGTTTGTATGGTGGCTACCAAACAATCCAGTGCCAGATGCCTGAATCTGGCAAACTCTGGGTTCCCCATCATCTTGATATGGTGATAAATACCCTGTTTGGCAGGAACTGTGGGTGTTTGGCGAAGTTCTGGACAGAAGACTTCCAGGTACTATGTGAGGAGGTGGGTGTAGGCATTCATGGTGGTTCTGATACGGAGAGTGAGGTCCTAGGAGCGCGGGTTGAAGAGGTGTGGATGAGTGAGTGTCTGCATTGACTAGTCTTCAGTGAGCGACATCAACCAGAAGGTGGTAGTGTGAGAAGAAATCCCCGCCAAAGATTGGCAATATAACGTCAGAAAAGAGAAACTTCCAGTGATATTTGTATAAGGGTGAAGACAATGGCCTGGAAGCCATTTGGCAAACACTCATTTCTTCCAATTCAGTGAACATTTCATGGTGGCTGCCAAACAATCCAGTGCCGGATGCCTGAATATGGGGAATGCTGGTTTCTCCGTCATCTTGATATGGTGATAAATACACTGTAAGAAAAAATCCCCGCCAAAGACTTGCAATGTAACGTCAGAAAAGAGAAACTTCCAGTGATATTTGACGCTTCCAAACGATAATATGAGGTTTTTGTAGCCATGGGGATAAAAAATTCGTTGGCAGCAACTAGGTGGACGTCGGCTGATTTAGACAGGCTATACTACGTTGTGTGCTGGCGAGTGGCCTTGGCAGAAGAGAATGGCAAACAACTGTGTCTACCAAAAATCACATGCCCATACCTGCATCATGTAAAAAGAAAAGATTAGTGACAGGTGACGTCTCTGTCACAAGAGATGGCTTACTTACATGTTTTTTGTGCAATGAGAGCTGTTCGAACATTCCTTCTTAACAGCCCCGAATCTGGAGTGGTAGTAGCATAACTGCTAACGATAGGCATCAGTAAGTGGCTGTAGAGGTCATTGGTTGGGGCGTGTCATCGCTCCCGAACGGCACGTGGTGGCCATCGTTGTCCTACCGCATTCACATCAGCATCATTCGATGTTGAATAGTTGTCCTTTTCGTCAGGAGTGGAGGCGCTGATGGAGGTCTTGAAGGTGTTGAGAGAAAAAGTTTGGCTATGCGGGCAGCTGACAATGGCAAATAGTGACCCAGGAGGTATTTTTGAGGGCATTATACACTATTTGGATGTCCCTTTGCTCGCAAAGCCAATCGGAGATTTCCAGGAAAGTGTACTTGGGATCCCCGCGAGAACAAAGTCTGCTTTGGTACTTGACTGAGTCAGTTAGCCACTGTAACTAATGTAAGAAGTGGAACAGAGTCTGATCTATTGAAGAGCTTCGATTAGACTAGTGAAAAGCCATCAAGAGATGTTACAGTAAGAGTCTTTCATGGTCCAACAGTGGTTAATTTTTATACAACCAACTCATTCGGTCAATACAATTAGTGAAAATTAAGAAAAACAGTTAGTACCCTTTGCATAATCTCACATCTCTGGATTTGTCAATAGCTTAAACTGTATATGGGATATTTACCCAGAGAAAAATCTTAAATCCCTAGCTCATGATCTTTGTGGGAGGGTCTATCTAAGACAATAGAATGCAACTCTCCAATGTCCAGAAAAGAATGGAATTTAATACTCTGTAGTTCCTAATGCAAAAGGGAACTCTTTACATTCTTCAGTCATCAGTTACTCAAAGGAAGACCTTGCATCACAGAGGGCTTAGAACCATGCAGCCATCAAGAAGCTAACTTGAGAATATTCCTTTACCTAAAACATTCTTCCCAACATGGACATAATAAAGCATACTTGCAGACGGTGGACACAGAAAACATGTATTCTATAAACTAGTATTAACAAAACTTTGGGTAGCTTTTTGGATGAGAAATTATACTTTGCAGTAGTTGGCCAGAAGACAGCATGGGAAGTGTGGACGATGTATCCAAACTTGCAAACAGTTTGCTCACATTATTACACAATCATGATTGCTTTACTATGAAAACAACAGCAATGTAGAGCTTTGGGCGCTTTGTTATACTGATTTACAGCAAATCTTATGGAGCTGCCTATGTGAATGAAGCTAGAGGACAACTGTTTTTAGGAGGAAGTAAAACCCTTAATGATATTCCTCCAAGTGGCTGTATATCAACATGTGAGGTGTGCTACTCTCCAGGCCGCCTTTATATGGGATCAAGCCCCACAACTGCATCAAGAGAGTCCTGACCCTATTAATTAAGGGATCAACGAAAGAAATTTTACCATCTTGAACAACTCTTGAAGATGTCAGTAAGGCATATTCAATCATTCAAACACTGCTGAAAAAAAATTATGCACAGGTAACTACAAAGGAAGAAGGAAACACCTACAATGCACCTCTTCATGTAAATCCCAAGGTGTTTGCAGCAATATTGAGGATTTTAAATAATGTTCTCATAGTCTCAGTTTGTATTGTACATATATGGTACATTTATGGAAAGCTTTATGTACAACTATTTATATCAATTTACTCAGTTATAATATTTTTTATGTCTTAAATATGTAATTCATTTCTGCAGTGTGCATAATTCTATGTATTGTATTCCAGTGGAAAAAAAATCAATGGGAAGAGGCTGGGGGAAGTGGGGATGGTAACACAATTAGCCAAGTTACTAGTAAATTATATATCAATAGTATGGCTTAATTGCATTAATCATCTGAATTTTTTTATTTATGAAACCAGCCTGATAGGCAATTTGGTTTATAAAGCAAACTTCACGCTTTCTTATAACAGTTTCAGGTAAATAACTATTTTTCCGAGCTGGGTTTTCAAAATTACTAAAATAAACTTATACATCAATTTATTTTACATAGTAATCCTCTCTCAGCATTCCAAGCCATATCTATATCAATTTGATAACCTATAGGAATAAACAAGATATGATTTATTTGGGGATATGGCAGCCATTTTGAATTTGCTTGAAGATGGCGATCAGTGGTATGTCCTAGGGTGTTCCCACCATACATTCCAAAGTTTCACAATTCCTGCCACAACTGGGCAATTTCACTATAATTCTCAACAAATTTGCCCCTACTACAAGGGCTCTCACTGCAGAGGCAATTCCTACGTAGCTATGTAAATGTCACATGGCCATCTGGACAGAGGATCAAATGCATATTATTGATACATTGATATATATATTCTATTTAAACAATATTCACCCATAACGAAGTGCACTGGGAGTGACATATTATTGTTTCAGTAGTGTCGGCATATTTTAGTGCCTGAAACATCATGGCGAGCGTTAGTAAAAGCTATAGTAAAACCAATCTGTTGTGGCCGCTGAGATGATTTCTGACCCACCGTGTAGCGTACTCGTGTCAAAATAATTCAACCCATTAAGGAAAAAAGAACACAGTACTTATAGACGAGCCATCCAAACTGTGTGAAACCGATAAAGCCTAGACACTTTATGACAGATGTCCTTCCTTTTTTACTAATCTCACAGGATTAACCAGAGGTGGCTACGATTAACCAAAGGTTAAATCCAGTCTCTCTCTCTCTCTCTCTCTCTCTCTCTCTCTCTCTCTCTCTCTCTCTCTCTCTCCTTTTATTCTTGTCGACCAAAGATATTTCATAAGGTAAGGTTTCCTTCTATGTAATTTGTTTTTTTCGAAATTATCATCCCAGGTTATTTGCCAGTTTTATCCTATTGTCGTAATAAGACTCTGGAAGATGGTGAGTTGGGAATCTTTGAGGTCACAAGGGTAAATTTATCAGGAAAAGATCAGTGAGCTATATTTAATCCCCAGAATGGTTGATCTTGGCGGATAAGACTACATAGGCTATCAAACTTAAACGATTGGAAACTTAACCAAGTCGTGGAAACAGTACACAGTGTGTACAAGTATTTCACAACGAGGATGAACAGCAACCCTTTTACTGATGTAACCAAAGCATGTATCCGCAAGAAGAATGTGGAAAACGTAAATTTCAAGAACGAAGAAAGCATCATCCTCGTACTGTGACTGCTCCAGACGTCTTCAACTATTATGTTTTAAGAACAGTGTTAAACGTTTATGCACGAAAGGAAATGGCCACCTTTGAAAAATACTGAAGGAAGGTGGAGAAAACATTACATTCAATGGATGCAAAGAATCTCTAAGGAAAGTCTACATGATTATATATATATATATATATATATATATATATATATATATATATATATATATATATATATATATATATATATATATATATATATATATATATATACGGATTTTGAGCGAAGCGAAAAATCTATTTTTGGGTGAGATGGCCATGTAGTCCTGATGGAAGTTCCTATAGGGTAGCTTCCTAGGGTATATTACAACTACGGCGATATTCCCAGAGAATTTACCTTAAGGTACCCAGAATTCTAACTCCTGGAGTGAATATCCCTAATGAAAGGGATATCGCGACATATCAGAGGACGTATTCTTGACACGCCACATGGCAATCTGCACCCCAAACAGAGATAACACATCGCAGGGGTCAATTGGCAAGAAAACGAAAACGAGAAAGAAAAAGGGGGAGCCGCTCCCAAGGCTCCCTCTTCTCCCGTTTCGTAAGCGTGCCTGGCGCCAATCCTGGCGCCATCTGTATTCCTTGTAGCGATACACGAGGTGCTACAGATACTGTATGTAGGGAGGGGTCCTACAGCCCTTTCATAGAAAGGGAAGGGCGGGTCCATCAGGACGACATGGCCATCTCACCCAAAAATAGATTTTTCGCTTCGCTCAAAATCCGTTTTTTGGGCTCAAGCCATGTCGTCCTGATGGAAGTATACCAGAGTATTACTGTATCTGTGGATTCTCAGAACGTGCCGTACTCCCCGGAGGTAATTTTTCCCGGTCGACTAGACCTAGAAACCTAAGATGTTACCGTTATACATCTTTTCAACTAACCATAAATCATGTTAGAGCTTCCTGCCCCCTACAGGGAAGAGTCCTACTAGACTCTGGAAAAGTCTCGAAGAGTACATATACCTATGTATGAATACCAGGCAAGCCAATATGGTGGTGTCACCCTATAATAAGTAAAGCATAGTTTGTAAAGAACCACTGCGTCAGTATGAAATATCGACCAGTTCTCCGCACAATACTTGTATTGGACAAAGGTTTATATCCGCATAGGAGGAAACTTGTAAATCCGCCACCGTCCCCTTATGGGATGGAGTCCTCCCGTTAAGGGAAAGCATAAACCAATGCAACATAGCTTGCATACAGGAACAATCTATTAGAATTATCCCAGATAAAGTACATAGAATGAATGCTCAATTATACCAATAAATTGACACAGGTGAAGGAGACGCAAGGTTCTCAAGAACAAGTTTATTGACAGACAATAAATAGACAGGTTAACAACAATTATATATATATATATATATATATATATATATATATATATATATATATATATATATATATATATATATATATATATATATATATATATATATATATATATATATATATATATATATATATATATATATATATATATATATATATATATATAGAAGAGGATAACCCAAAACTTTAAGCATAAGTATGATAGTAAACAGAACTTGTTTATCTGAAAGAAAAAACATTATTGCCACTTTTAAGATACCGAGGTATCAAAGTCATAAAAGTCTGTATTACAAATCAATCACATTAGCGTTAGAAACGCTCGGCACACATGTCTGCACTTATGCTAGGTTCACCTTTGGAAATGGAACAGTCTACATGGGCAACTCAGTGCCCTCACTTAGTTTGTAGTACAGTATGTAACTACACACTCACCCTGGAATTAATCGTCCCAATTAAAACCACTGTTCCTCGCAGAGTTAAACAGTAGGGTTAACGACGCAACCCACTGCTACCACAGATCTCTTGAGTTCCTCTACTTGCTTCGCATAGTGGCGAAAGAACACTCTGGAAGACTTCCAGCCAGTATATGAACGGAGATGTTCAAAATCCATACAATTAAAGAAATTTAAGGATGAGGCAACTTTCCTCGGATCGTGACCTGCGGGTGTACTGTCAGAATCCGCTCTGCGAATAAAATATGTGATTTTCACTCTGAGTTGATTCAGAGATAAATTTGAGCCTGGTGTTTCTCCCCTGAATAGTTGACCACCCTTGAAGTCTGAAGTTCTACGAAGATAGACCTTTAGGCATTCTACTGGACATAGAGATGCATCTTCTTTCAGAGGGCAGATTCTCCAGGGACCCCACCTGTTGGTGGGTAACTCATTCTTGGCAAGAAACGTAGGATCCAGAAACAGGTTCAGTTCTCCCCCATCCAGGAACTGAACACGACCTCCCTCTCTCGAGAGGGCTACAATCTCACTAACCCTGGCCCCGGACGCGAGTGCAAATAGGAAAATAACTTTTTGGGTCAAATCCTTTAACGCACACTCCTCATTGCTCAACAGAGAAGCAAAATGAAGAACTTTGTCTAAAGACCATGAAATGGGCTTTGGAGGTGCTGAAGGTCTGAGCCTAGCGCAGGCTTTCGGAACTTTATTAAAGATCTCGTTAGCGAGGTCGACCTGGAAGGTATATAGAATGGGTCTTGTCAAAGCAGACTTACACGCCGAAATCGTGTTAGCTGCCAACCCTTGACCATGGAGGTGGATGAAGAAAGATAAGCAGAAGTCTGTCGAGATCTCCTGTGGATTCTTCACCTTGACAAAGGCCACCAATTTTCTCCAAGATGACTCATATTGCCTTCTAGTAGATTTGCACTTATATTCCTCTAGGAAGTCTATGCTGGCTTTCGAAATCCCGAAACGCTTTCTCACCGCTAGGGAGAGAAAATCATGAGCTGCAGGGTCCGGATTTTCTGTAATGAAGCGCAGACAGTCGACTTCTGGACTCGCTGGGTCAGAACTGGATCTGGTAGCGGTAGAAACTTCAACCGTAGTTCCAATGCCAGGGGGAGCCACACGCTGTTCGGCCACTTGTGGGCCACTATTGCCGCTACCCCCTTGAAGGATCTCAGTTTGTTGAGGACCCTCAACAGAAGGTTGTGAGGAGGGAACAGATAAATCCTGGAACATCTGTTCCAGTCGAGGGACATCGCGTCCACTGCTTCCGCTAAGGGGTCCTCGTACGGGGACACGTACAGGGGCAACTTCTTGTTGTCTTTCATCGCAAAGAGGTCTATCTGCAGTTCTGGGACTTGATCCAGGATGAAGGAGAATGATCCTGCGTCTAAGGACCATTCCGACTCTATCGGTGTGAACCTGGATAGAGTGTCCGCTGTCACATTGCGGACTCCTTGAAGGTGAACTGCCGACAGGTACCACTTCTTCTTTTCCGCCAATCTGAAGATGGCCAACATCACCTGGTTGAGAGGGGGTGACCTCGATCCTTGTTGATTCAAGCATCTCACAACTACCTCGCTGTCCATCACCAACCTTATGTGGATCGAGTGGAGCGGGGAGACTTTCTTTAAGGTAAGGAGCACTGCCATAGCTTCTAGAAAGTTTATGTGAAAGGTCTTGAATAGCTTGGACCAAGTCCCCTGGACTTTTTTCCGATGAGAGTGACCTCCCCATCCCTCCTTCGAGGCATCTGAGTGAATCGTCACCGACGGGGTAGGTGGCTGAAGAAGAACCGACTTCTTTAGATGTCTGGCTTGGGACCAAGGCCTGAGAAGAGTACGTAGCCGAAGCGGAACTGGTCTTCTCAGATCTCTTCGCACGTTTGATGCATAACTTCTCCAAACTCCGGTTGCATCCTTTAGCTGTGCTCTTAGCACCGGGTCTGTCATCGAAGAAAACTGGAGAGAACCCAGTACCCTCTCCTGTTCGCGTCTTGATATCCTTTCGGAATCTAGAAGTCTCTTGACAGAACCCGCTATCTCCTTCCTTTTCTTCGCCGGGATGGAGAAACGGTGTGACATTAGGTCCCAGTGGATTCCCAGCCACTGGAACTTTTGAGATGGAGAAAGTCGAGACTTTTTTCTGTTGATCTTGAAGCCTAGATACTCTAGGAACTGGATCACTTGACTGGAAGCTTGCAAGCATTCTGTCTCGGATGCTGCCCACACCAGCCAGTCGTCCAGGTAGGCTACTACCTGAATTCCCTTTAGGCGTAATTGTTTGAGAGCTACGCTCGCAAGCTTCGTGAAGATCCTTGGGGCTATATTTAGCCCGAATGGCATGGCTCTGAAGGCATATAGTCTTCGTTGTAGCTTGAATCCTAGGTAGGGGGAGAGTCGACGGTTGATTGGGACGTGCCAATAGGCGTCTGACAAGTCTATGGAGACGGAATATGCCCTCTTGGGCAATAAGGTCCTTATGTGTTGCAGTGTTAGCATCTTGAACTTGCAATTCACTACGAACTTGTTGAGTGGCGACAAGTCCAGAATGACTCTGAGTTTTTCCGAGTCTTTCTTGGGAACAGAAAACAGCCTCCCTTGGAATTTGATGGACTTCACCCTTCGGATCACTTTTTTCTCCAATAGTTCTTGGATGTACTCCTCCAGATCGGGGGTGGAGTGTTGGAAAAACCGAGGGCACGGAGGTGGAGTGCTATACCAGCTCCAGCCCAGTCCGTTCTTGAGTAGGCTGTGGGCCCAGGGATCGGAGGTCCACCGATCCCGAAAATTCTGAAGTCTCCCTCCTATCGGCATCATCTCACTTGGACTGCCGTCCTGAGGTCTTGCCTCCCTGACCGCGACCACCCCTGAATCCCCTTCCCCTTGAGGGTTGCCTAGACGAGCCTCTGGCTGCTCCTCTAGGCTTTGCTCGAAAGGAAGTTGACTGCCCTTCGAACGTTGGGGTGAATGCCGTGGACTGTGTCGACACGGCCTGGGGTACCCACTGGAATGTGGTCGGGGTTTGTGCCACCATCTGGGGCACTGAAGGCAATGGCAATTACAGTTGCTGTTGCTGTCTAAGTGGCTTGGCTGGCCGAGATGGTTGCCTATTCCTCATAGTCTTCCTCTTTGGTTGAGGACCCTCATCCGGGGAAGACTTTCTTTTGATAGCCAGGCCCCACTTCTGGAGAAGGTTTCTATTCTCCGTGGCGGCCTTATCAACAACTTCTTTGACCAATTCGGTAGGGAAAAGGTCTTTGCCCCAAATGTTGGAGGAGATTAGTTTCCTTGGCTCGTGCCTCACCGTAGCCGAGGTGAACACGAACTCCCTACAAGCTCTCCTCGCCCTGACGAAGCTATAAAGATCCTTCCTCACTGTGGCCAGATGAGTCTTGGCCACTACCATGAACATTTCATGGACCTTGGGGTCACTTGCCATCGTCTCAAGAGTAGTCTGAAGAGACATTGATGCAGCCAGTCTTTCTTTTGTCTCGAGCTCTCTCCGCAAAAGAAAGTCAGACAGCTTAGGGAGGTCCTCGCCGAACTGACGTCCGGCAATATCAGCCTCCAACTTCCCAACTGAGAAGGTAAGATGGACGTCCTTCCAGTCTTTGTGGTCCATAGGCAGGGCCAGCGACAAGGGTTTACACTCCTCCAGGGAGGGGCAAGGCTTGCCGGCCTCGACTGCTTTTAGTACAGCCGCAAACCCTTTCTGTAAAAAGGGGAAGGCTCTATCAGGAGAGGACACAAATGAAGGGAGCTTCTTACTCAATGCAGCTACCTTTGAGTTCGTGAAGCCCCTCTCTTTCATCGAGGATGAAAGCAAAGCTTGAGCCTTAGCATGGTCCATCACTATGACCTCCTTCGGCTCTGTCTCCTCCTTTGAAGCTGGTTCCTTCCTCAACCGGACATAACAGTCCGGATATGACCCCTTGCTGGGCCAGAATTCCACCTCCTCTAGGGGAACTGAACCCAACTTATCCGAGATGACGATCTTTCCAGTCGTCATCGGCATGTGCTCAGCATACCTCCACGAGTTAGCATCTGAGCACAAGGGAAGGTCTTTCACATTGAGCCTTTTCTGGGGCCCATGTGATGCTGCAAGCCTCTGCATCTGCAGTTCCATTGCAGCCGCCTTCTCCTGATTCTCCTTCTGCATTTGTTGGATCATTCCAACAATGGAGGAGAGGGTTTGTCCCGGCTCTACTGGGAGAGTGGACGATGTTGAGGGAGTAGGCTCAGGGATCTGAACCGGAGTAGCCGACACCTCGTCGACCTCTTCCTCTACAATGTCTGGGGCTTGAACTTCATCCTGGGCTCTTGCCAGGAGGTCTTCCTCCAGACGCTCGGACACGTCAGACATCCTGTCGTCCAACTGGATGTCTTGCAAGGCGACCGCGACTTCAGCATCCACCTGGATCTGAACTTGGGGGATCTCCTCTTGAGGCTGGGGAATCACTGCATCAGCTGATGCCCTAGGGAAAAGATACGCCCTCATCTTCTCACTTGGAAGATAAGGTCCAGAGGTGTTCTTCTGGAAGCCCCTTACCCAGGTACGAAGCTTCTCCCTTGCTATATCCCTTGATTCCGCCGTCCTAGGGGAATCAAAGGCCTCAGTAATCAGGTTAGTGCACACGGTACATACATGAGGGTCCCAATACTGGAGATCACCCTTGGAGACAGCGCATGCTGCGTGCCTCCTACAAAACTCATGTCCGCAGAGGTTCTTACTGCGGACGTTGCAGAAAACACTTCTGCACTTCGGATGGTCCTCCTGTAAAGAGAAGAAATTTCCATGAGTATCAAGTGAACTACGTATCACTGGATATGCACAGTTTAGCATAACAAATCAGAAAGGAAAGACACAAACTTGTGTTTCCTTCACAACCAATTGTTGCAGCCTTCCAGATAATAAAATCGTATGGTTAATCTCTCCTAGAGTAACCAATGAAAAGTTTCCAGAGGAAACAGGTGTAGCTCACACCTCAGGTATGATTTTAAAATACCGGATAATAGACAAGAAAGAACTCACTTTCTTATCTGTAAGGCAACACCAAAGGGCTATGCAAGACAACACAAAAGTGTTAGAACACACAGTGCTGTACCAAAACTTATACTATAGTTTTCTTCCTACAGTATATGTTATACTGAAGAATACTGGTACAGTATAGAAGGTAATGTGCCGGCAGGCACTTGCCGGCCGGCACACACCATAACTAGCTTTAAAGTATACTACTTAACAGCTATAAGGCGGCAGAACGCTGGTTCAAATGCATGTGCCGGCCGGCAACAGCCAATGTCGGCCGGCAATGACTGCCGGCCGGCAACTACACAAGGTAGTACCCGGCTGCCGGCCACTGCTCATAGCGACCGGCAGACAAGGGCTTGACAATAGCCGGCCGGCAAAGGTAAACAATCGATGCCGGCCAGGAGCAAAAGAACCAGAGGACTACGACTGCCCGGCTGCCGGAATCATAGGCCGGCAGCCGGGTCGGGTACAGCACTAGAAGAAAACAGAATGGATGCCGGGATAAGAGCATAAACTACCTCCAAGCCCGACAATCCGAAAGAGTGCATATAAGGAAGGGGAGAATCTAATTCAGGCTTCCTGACCAATGCCATCTGGCTCTACAGGCAGACATGGATGAGGGACCAAGGGAGGTCCGGGCAGCACTCAAAGCAGAAGACCCTTGCCGGCCGGCAAACTGTGCCGGCCGGCAAACTGTGCCGGCCGGCAAGAGACTGAGTCAATTCCACATCCTAACCTATCCTAGGTCCAGATATAGAAAGACGTACAGTACTGTAATGGCTAGGCCATTACGGAGATAGAGGGGGACGGGACAAAAGAGGGTCCTACCAACCTTGCTTTAGTTAAGAATCACCCGCAGCCAAGAAAACTCATCTTAGCCTAAGGGAGATCCAAGGAGGGAGGCCAGCAATACTTGCCAACCCCCACTGAACCAAAGCAAGGAAGGTGTTGCTACTCCCAGGGAAAGGATCTTATCCTCCCACCGAGAACAACAACAAGGACTAGTCTGTTAGATCACAAAAGAAGGAATCATCTCGTACAGAAACCTTCGGCAGTGACCTAAGGAGGCTAAGCCTCCTATGTCTGTGTCAGGCCAGCGAGGGAGACTCTACCCCAAGCCAAACAAACACAGACTTAGACTAAAAAACTCTGACGTTCTGTCCCTCTCTGAAGCCAGACTTACTGGAACAGGGAGGTATAGTAACACCCCAGTATAGTTGTATCGAAAGTTAATTCAGATAAACCACTAGGGTTAAGCCCAAGGCTTAAACAGAGGGAAAGGGATTGCATACCTTCTCCGAAGAAAAGACAGCAACCGGTGAGTATGAGAAAGTATACTAAGGCTCCATAAGCAACTTAGCCTAGGCACCAAGAGAATCGATTACCTAAATCACCGAAACTCACTCGTATACTATCTTGGAAATATTCAACATAATCTTAAATGTATAAAAAAAAACAGCCTAAAGCTTCAATAAAATTTTAAAACACTCGGAAATCCAAAATCATGCAGGAAAGTACTAGGACCAAACGACTAGGCTACATGGCCTAGCGTAGGCCAGAGTTGCCGAATACTTCGCCAAAATAATACTATAAGCACGAGAAAGGAAATCCTATGTAACGCTAAATAGCTAAAATTTATTAAAGCAAAACAACCGGGAATGTCGTTCTGGCTAACTAAAACTCATACCTAGCGAGCGACAGCGTCCATGACGCCTCCGGTAGGCAACGGCTCTTGTAACAAAGATTAATCCTATTAATCACTTTAAAATTTATCAAGAGCCTACATTTATACATAAAAGAAATGGTACTCAACTTATCAGAGGCCGACGAAGTTGGAGAAGTCATGAAAAGATGAATAAATCCAAGATTTGCGAGAAACACAGGAAAAAACACCGAGTTGTTAAGCTACGCAAAAAGGAATACAGATGGCGCCAGGATTGGCGCCAGGCACGCTTACGAAACGGGAGAAGAGGGAGCCTTGGGAGCGGCTCCCCCTTTTTCTTTCTCGTTTTCGTTTTCTTGCCAATTGACCCCTTCGATGTGTTATCTCTGTTTGGGGTGCAGATTGCCATGTGGCGTGTCAAGAATACGTCCTCTGATATGTCGTGATATCCCTTTCATTAGGGATATTCGCTCCAGGAGTTAGAATTTTGGGTACCTTAAGGTAAATTCTCTGGGAATATCGCCGTAGTTGTAATATACCCTAGGAAGCTACCCTATAGGAACTTCCATCAGGACGACATGGCTTGAGGCCCCCCCCCAAAAAAAAAAAATATATATATACATATATATATATATATATATATATATATATATATATATATATATATATATATATATATATATATATATATATATATATATACACTCGTATATACAGAGAGAGAGAGAGAGAGAGAGAGAGAGAGAGAGAGAGAGAGAGAGAGAGAGAGAGAGAGAGAGAGTTAAACTGACTTTTTCTTTAAGAAATCATAATCTTATAAGCTGAAAGACCATTGTTGACAGATGTGACCCGAAGACCACAAGCACGGAAATATCGGTAGTGAAAGATACGTATCTGACAAGGGCAGAAAAATCAAAACGATCGTATCTGATAAGGGCAGAATAATCAAAAAGATTTAGTTGTATTGAACTCAGTGACTTACCTTGTAGAGTCGATTCCTGTATAACTATGGAAATGTGTACAAATAATTAAACGAGAAACAAAAACAGAGTTTTAATAACCTTAGAACGGATCAGATATACATAATGCTATGTTGATAAGCAATTTGCTTTATACATTTTTATCCATAACTCGATCAAGACAAGGATGCTTCTCTGAGTATGATATTATTTGCTATTTATAAGATTTTTTTTATACTGCTTTCACAAAAAATTATTTTGAAGTGTCTCTTATTTTATTTGGCGAATCAACTGTGATAAGCAGATGATATCATCATTATATCAGAAAGCTTATTAAGTACTGATAGAATTATGAAAGTTTGAAGGTGTAACCAAGTGAATAATAAACGGAAATAAAAAGTACAAATATTTGAAAGGTAATGAAAAATTATCTAGCTTTATGGCTAAAATTTGAATAAATGTACGGTGCTGCATTCTCGAGGGTTTTTTTTTTTTTATGGTACTCTCGCAATCAATTGGGAAAATATCACGAGGAAGATTAAGTGTCACACCTGGGTTCTTAATGGAGGAAAATTAGCATGGTTTAAGAGAACAGGTCGTGTTAATACGTGCTTACTCTCCGAAGTTTGATAAATCTCTTAGATTTGCATAAATAACAAATATGACTGCTAGTGTATCGAAATGATTGTAAAAGAAATTCTACAATTCTATATAGACGATTGATTTGTAAATTTTTATTTCTTTAGCATTTTTTAAATCTGAAATTTATTTTATAAAACAAGTGTCTTTTGTACTTGAATGATAATTACACATATTTTCACATCGACGTTTGTATCTTATAGTTTCATGTAGTTTTATATTTTATGAAAATTTAAATCAACTTTGTATTTTATTTTTATGCCTTGAATGTAAGTATACGGATCGATAGAATGAAATAATGATTATGTTGAAACAACAATGATATGAAAATTTATTATAAAGTGAAAAGGTACGCGATTTTTTTTTTATATCATGATTATTTTTTTTTTTATTATTATTATGGATTGATACTCAGATATACATATTGTAAAAAAATTATGTCAAAATGTATTCTATTGTTGTGTAAGAAATTGTACTAATAAGAGAAATTTTAAAAAAGGTACGGAAAAGGCTACAATAAGATGGTTGGTAATCATTTAGATTATGCATATGTGATTTACTGTTATTAAATATTTATAGCTGTGTTCTTCGTAGTAGAAAAAAAAAACGTACTCCAATGTAATCAAACAGTAATGGTAGTGATATGGATACAGTCGTTTTTGCTTTATAGTATTAAGCTTACATATCTATGCTGAATATTTATATCATAACGTATATTATAGTTTAAAAACGTAAGAATTGTGATTAATTATATGTTTGGATCATTATTATCATTATTTTTTATGTGGCTTTTGATATCATGGGATTTATTTTATCGAAAACAAAATATTACAAATCCTTTTCACGCCGACAATATTAATGAAGAAATATTTCGTATCGCTGTTTGACTATTAACGAATTTGGTAATTTTTTCATCCTTAATATTTCCTTCAGTTATTTCGGGAGAAAGTATTTTTTTACTGCAAAAAATTATGAAAATAGGGAATTTAAGATTCCCTAATACATTAAAAGTCTATTTTTAATAGTCTGTAACAAGTATAAAACTATTAAACACCTTTTATACTGTTCCCTGATGAGAATTCTGATAACATCCCAATATACAACATTTACATTCAGATGCATATATCCTTTTTTCATGATAGCCATGAATGTTGATGGCGGTTAATGGAATTTCCGATAATGAGCTATAAATTTGTTAATATCATTGAAGCCATTTGTATTGTTGTACTGAGAGTTTGACGGCCTGGGTGTACTTGTATAATGCATATGGGTCAAGGGATCGCTCAACTTTCACAACTTTAACAATATCTAAAAAAGAAAAAAAATATTTTGTCCTTTATTAGGTTTTTTAGCTGTCATTTGGAATAGGATTTACTGTTCTTTTTTTGTCCTTTAGCGGTTTTTTTTTTCTGTCATTTGGAATTGAGGCACCGGATAAACAAAAAAATTTTTCAACATATGTGCATTGTTTTTCTTTTTACTTTTATTGCGTCCGTTGGTTTCCTGTTTAGTGTCTTTTTACACTATGTATATTTATTTTTATATCATTATTTAGAATTGGTTCACCATGATTTCATATTATTGATACACATCCTGCATCAATTTTTTTTTGTTGCAGATTTTACTTAGGTACATCAAGGTATGATTCGCAATATTGGCATGAGGTCAATTTTCTTGTAAAAATTTATGTTAATGAAGCGTCAAACTGTAGTTGTCACCACTTTACAATGAACATAGTACTAGAAGTAACGACACAGTACTCTTGCTCATGGAATATTAAACAAGAATATACTTTGAATTGCTTTTCTGCCTGTAGTAATCCAAAGCGTTCTTACACCAATGTAATGCTTCCTTCGTTTTCTAAATGAATCATGTGGTTTAAGGTACACTAAGATTTCTGTTCCTCGAACTCCTTCCCTAAGATTTACTGCCTTTCATTGTATTACATCAATATATAAAAAAGAGAAATTCTAACTTTTTTTTTTACCTATTTTAAAATTTGTAATTATCCTCAAGTATTTATAATATATTGAATCATACTTTCAGATCATAGACTAATTATAATGCTATTCATAAATTATCTGTTTGTAATTGTCTCTAAGAACTTTTTGTTTTTGCTTTCATTCCTTTATTTAATCATCATTATATATATATATATATATATATATATATATATATATATATATATATATATATATATATGTGTGTGTGTGTGTGTGTGTGTGTGTGTGTGTGTATACAATAAACCACAAGGAAAAGATGAAAATATTGAGTAGATGTTAACTGTTTTCGTCTCAACAACATCATCAAGAAGACTGATTTATTGATAGAAATTTTCACAATATTTATTATACAGTGACATTATGAACATATAAACAAACATTGTAAAAAGAAGCATTAGAAAAATACGCCATTAGGATTTGCGACATGTCAGTGGCTTTGTGGGAGGATCATATATCCTATTAGACGAGGACAGGTAAGATGGCCAGCTATTTTTTGTAAATTTTTAGATAGTTACCTACAATTTTTTTTATTCCAATACGAATTTATATTAAATAATTTTAAATGATCATGTATATTAAAAAGCATCCCGACATATTTACCTATATGTCGGTATATATACAGTGATGCATACACTTACGTATGTATGCATGTACTGTATATATGTGGTGGTAGACTTATGTATGTACTGGTTTTTCTGTGTCTGTATTAGTTTTTGTATACACATGGATGTGTAAAATTACCTAGAATAAACTCGTATCAGTATAAAGAAATTGTAGGTAACTAGCTGACGTTAAAAAAATACACCTTGTTAGCTGACCTCTCCCTTTAGCGGATCTCACTCGGCTGATGGGAAATAAGCTCCCTCCAAATACAAGTGGCATATTTTGTTCTTTGTTTCATTCTAAAAATGTTTGTATGCACGTTTTTACTCCAACTGTACCATACTTTCTATAGAAGTCTATCAATAAATCAGTCTTTTTAATGATGTTGTAGAGCCAAAACCAGTCAGGATCAACTCTGTATTTTCATTTTTCCTCTTGTATCAGAGCATCACGTGTTCCTGTTAGTTTTATGCATATATATATATATATATATATATATATATATATATATATATATATATATATATATATATATATATATATGCTTGTGCGTGTGTATGTATAAATATATTATATACATATGTGTACATTAGGTATATATAAAAAATTGAATAGTTTTCTTGAATTCAATAAAGTCTCATTGAGTGCGGGTAAATGTAAATTTAAAAGCATATACAGTAGTTACATTGTCATCTTGAAAAGCCGTGATACTGTCGTGTGATGTTCCTGAATTTTTTTCCTTCTCATTACTTTTTATTTTTTAACCTATTATACAAACAGGTAATCTGTATCTTTAGTCAATATATGTTGTAGGTGTCGTAAACCTTTTGTGTGGTGACACCATTTACACAAAAAAACTAGAAAATATGATAGTAATAACAATAAATATTAATATTAACAATAACTTATGCATTTTCTGGTATTGACATTTTTGTTCGCATAGTGATTGTAGAGGAGAATCGTCAAGTAAGCAATGAAATCGTTTTGATGTACAAACGAAACCTCCTTTTTCAAGTACGTAATAATATTATGATTTACAGTACATATTTGTACATACTGTTCAATGATGCAAATCTCCACCTAACCACAAACTGCCCTTCACCTTTAACAGATACAAAGTGTGAGGTTTGATCTTCGCTTTTGATCTCATCGTTACCTATGTTGTACATAGTCTACTTACTTATCAATGGGTTACTACTGTAATATTTACTTGATTATTATTGGGGTTACTATATAATTGGTCTTAATCAACACGGTACCATAAATCTGTTTCCGTCTATATACTCATTGAAGTGTTGGAAATTTTATTCTATACTGGTTGAGATTTTTTCCTTGGTAGCTAGTCGGTGAGTTTCAGGATGATCTATTGATCCGGTCATTTAGATATTTTAACTCACTGTCACACACAGCGCCTTTCAATTTCGTCGACAAAGGCAGTATCTTGGGCTAACCTACATTGCAATAAAGAATAAAATTGTGTTCCGAAAATGGAAATATGGTCAGGCCGTTGGAGGCGTGTTGTGCATGGTTTTCAGGCAACGTCGATAACAGTTATTCATTACGTTTGTGGTAATAGACTTTCGAAGCGTCAGTTGTGGAGAAATTTCATTTCGTATTTCCAAATCAGCAATTACTTCAAATGACTTGCAGGGTCTTTTTTCAATGTCGATTGCGTGCTCTATGTTGACTGCTAACTGCTTCCAAATATAGGAGCAGCCTTTTCGTTTTCTAAAGTATTCATTTTTTTTATTTTAAATGACTATAATTTCTTTCATCTTACTTGGAAATAAAACATTGTATGTTGTTCTACATTGAAAGTAATAATCAAGAAAGATTGGAAGGCAAATATCTGCTGTTGAAAAGAGCAAAGGG